>NC_092214.1:12673128-12695048 GCF_043381705.1 Parasteatoda tepidariorum | reverse complement strand
GAACTGCTACTCTCTTCTCGTTACCCAGTGGGCACCTGTGGCGAAGCCACGGCTGTGGAGCAGCGTCGCCCACGTCACACAACCACAAACCCGTTTATAGAGCGGGTCACATTCACACAAAGGAGAAAGGACATAGTACACAGAGAGAGAAAGAAACATCCATGCCCAGAGCTGGATTCGAACCGGCGGCCAATGGCTCCGCAGTCAAACACGCTAACCACTCGGCCACCTGGTAAATAAAACAATTCGCAAAATAAAACATAGGGAAAAGAAACTAATGAAAAGTTTTGAAAGTAATTCCGAAAGAGAGTGCCTTTAAGGCTGCGCCACGATGGTACAACGGCTTACGGTTAATGGCTTGAAGCCAACAACTAACTGGGAAGTAAAGGCGGTTAGTGCGCCATTTGGTTTATCTCGAAATGGTTGAACACTGGTATAGAAATGCCAATCTGAGCTCGAATTTAATATAATTTTTTTAAAAATAATTATTATGCTTGGTTCTTCACTTTCCTTGCTTTTTAAATAATGATGAACTTATGAACTCTAACAATTTCCAATAACTATACTCATCTTTTATCTGACATAATTATTGAATACAAATAACATATTTTTTAACTAGTGATTTTCTTTTATTAAAAAAATTTATTGAAAGTTATTTTTATTACTAATTTTAACCTATCATTAGATTTATCCTCTGAAACACTTTCGGTAATTGTTTCATTATAAATGATAATATTATTATAGGATAACTATCTACATAATTTATAAAAAGATATGAAAAGTTTTTCCTTTTTAAAGGATTGATTTAAACTAGGCATCAAATTCACCATTGTATTTTTTAAAAAAAAATATCTAATTTGATTTGAAAAAATATCTAATTTCAGAAGACCACGAGAACCTCCTACGGTTAGCTTGACGGCAAGGGAACTCTAACCCATGATCCGTCTTCCACTGAGAATATTTCAAGTCAGCACTCTGGTTTTTGCAAGCCGGATGCGGAATTCGTATCGACCAGCCATCTACGGTATCGAACCCCATAAGAAGGCAAACGCCCTGAGCCATCGCAGCACTAATAGGCACTCATATAGATCCAAACAAAAATCTTTCTGTAATGAGGTTTTATTTTAACAAGGATAGTTCGTCGTACTAGAGATGCACAATTGGCTACTGGATGATCCGAAGACCACCATTTCGATCCACTGCATCGATATACCTGCAAGCGAGAACTTTAAACGATACCGCGCTTTCTCGGTCCTGATCCAAATGCTCACCCACCCGTACACTCAAAACAGCCAGTCATCTGCTGTGTCTTAACTAACAAGTATAGATCTCTCAAAGAAAGTTTGTTTTAGTAATAACCACACCTGCATGAATATTTTTAATGCACCCAAAATAATAGGAAAAACAAAAACTAACGAATCCATCACTGAGATTTCCTGAGTTAGTTGAAAGAATTTTGAAATATTTGTCTGGTCAATTGATTAAAATAAATGCAATTAAACTAATGTTAGGTATAAAGTTTCTCTGACAAAAAATTTTTAAATAATCCAACAATTTCTGATAGATGAAATATATTTTTTAATTAATATTTGAAAGAATACTAATCAACTCATTAATTTTGACGGAATATTATACTTTCAATTTTTAAACTATGCATTTTATTCATGAACTTTAAAAAAAATAATTAATAAATAATGACACGTAGGTCTATTAATAAGACTATAAATATTATTCTTAATCTTACAAATTTTTACTTCTGCAAGTGATAAGAAAATTTACAAATACGAAATTAAGTAATTAATAATGATAAATTCTTATTAAAAACTAATGAAGTGATTTACTGATGTTTTTTTGAAAATTAATTGCAAATAAAGTATCTAAATTAGACGAAATATATAAATTAAAGTATACTACTAATTGAATCTACACTGAAAAAAAGAATCACCTTTCTGAATATATGTTACAGTGCATGTAGTTTTCAATAACGTCGGAAACCTCCTTCTCTAATATTCAGAAACATTTTGCACTACTATTTGAATCATTTTAGTGTCCAACAATTCCGTATTTATGAGAACTCAAGATAGAATCGAGTTATATACTAGTGCACTACATTGTTCCAACAGCAGTGATGGAATTCGATGAAATTATATGATTCATTGCTGTTTTGATGAGAGCTGTAATGAGATCACCGGGTTTTGAGTGCTCGTCGTGGGAAGATCACAGTTGTAAGCGTGGTCGCTCTTGTATTGCAATGAGCAGTCGAGTGTGCTCAGGCCCCCGTTGCGTGCGATCGAGACCGAGTAGCAACAGCGTGTGGAGTACAATGTCGCAGTCACAAACAGCAAGTTAATTGCTCACTGTGAACCTTCCATCGAACTAGATGTGTTGAAATAGAAGTGGGTGTTTCAGTCAAGATATGCGTGTTGGTCGAAGCAAGCGTGTCAAGATCACGTGAGGTTAGGTTACCGAAAATGCCAACCGTCGAGCCGTAGTGACTCATGGGATAGAGCGTTCACCTTCCAATGAGCTATACCGGGTTCGAATCCAAGCGATGACTGGGTGATGCGAAATCCTCTCCCGACTCACACCGACCACAGTGCTGACGTAAAATATCCTCAGTGGTAGACGTATCATGAGTTCGAATCCCCTTGGCATCAGGCTAACCGTGGGAGGTTCTCGTGGTTTTCCTTTAAATGCAACGCAAATGTGGGTTAGTTTCATCAAAAAGTTCTCTACAAAGGCAAATTTCTTCCAATACTTGATCCAGAAGTTTCCTTGTCTTCTGGATTGGGTTCAAAATTACAAATCTACAAATTTGAGCATTGGTAGCAAAAAATTCCGTAGACTGTTCAACGACGGTTATAAAATAAGATAAAATTATTATTGTCTTCAACCCCCTTCACAAAATGTGACATCATTTATGAACGACTCCATACATAAATGATCCTCACTCACTTTCAAGGATTCTAAAATCACTTTCATACTAAAATTTGGACTATGTGTTCTTTGTAAAATATTATGGAAAACATTTATTCCGATGTTTATAATTGTTAAAGTAACTAGGGAATAATCAACTTAAATACTAATTACGGCTAACTAATATGTTTTTACCATTTACACAAGTGTTCTTTATGAGGTGAATAGAAAAACAAAAACTGTATCGATGCTTTATAAATGTCCGGATATTATGTAATTATCGGTATAATTAATGGATCTTAATTGACAGTAATGATTAACAATACGAAGATGTCTCAAACTTGGACCACGAGACCTTCCTTAGATAAGTAGAAAAAAACTGAAATAAGTTTCAGTTCGATATTTTGTAATTATCGCGGTAGTTAACCTTATTAACAGAAATACTGGATGATGTGTTTTTGTTTAGACAGTAATCTCAAATTTTGACCATGCAAATAAAGAGAAAAACTTTTCATTTCGATAACTATAGATGTTATTTGATAGTAAAGTAAAATAACATGCTCCAACTTACTTCAACTATATTTTCTTTATCAAATTGTAAAGATAAATTAAAAAATAAGTTTTATTTTCAGTTATTTTCGAGGTACTTAGCCTAATAGACACTAAAGTCCACCAATACGTGCAGTAAAGTGGGCGCCATTAATTATGCTAATAATATATATAAAGCAATATGTCTGTACTTCATTTGAAACCTTATCTCTTCATATCTTTCGAGATCATATACATTTTATTCACACTACACTCATTGATTGAATGTCGTATGGCACAACACTACACTAGCATAAAAAGAAAATACTAGATGGTATTTTACGGTACCGCGACGGATCTTTCTAGCTCGCAGGAAATATTATATTCAGAAAAAAAAACATTTAAAAAATCTTAGGAAAATAACATTTTTTACTGATTTCAAAACTCTGAATTCATATATGTTATTTATTTACAGCCACTTGGAAGGTTCTTAAGCTATCATTTTATGCTGCATTATAGAAAGAAAAAAAAAGATGTTTCTGCGACGAAAAGGAAAATTAAGTCTCTAAGTCGACAATTAGCAAGTCGATAGTTAGCAATTTTTTGTAAGGTATTTTGCTTAAGATTTGACATATTATTCTTCGGAATTTGAAATATTTTAATTTTGTTTTTCTTTATACTTTTTTAAATGCAGTTTTTTTTTATTCCATATCTTTTATTTTTGAAAACCGCAGATGGGCTTTATTAATGATGACAAAGAATACTCATACCATAATATATAAAGAATAATTTGCTACCATGAGCATATTTTAAAAATCTTTTTAAAATTTTGAATGCTTTTTTAAACATTATCATTCCATAGTTTCTGGTATTTTTCACAAGGCAAATCAGGTCTCTAAAAATTTTTGATTGAAACGACTTAAATAAAATAGCTTTAAAAGCAAATTATTTCTGCCACTGGATAACAAAATTTAATTACTTCGTGAAATGCCTACCGTTTTCTGAAGGAAACATATATGGGATAATCAGACTTCGATTTAATGTAAAGGAAAACATCCCATTTTAGTCAAAGGAAAAAAAATTCTATAAAATTGAACAATGTTAAAATTACACTTAATAACTGCTTCCCTGATTATCTCTGGTATGCATTGCAAATATTTATTATCCATAACAGAATTCGTCAATACCTTTTGTTTCATCACGTTTTTATTCGGCTGGAAGCAAAGCAAAAATAATCTGCTGTGATTGGAAGTTTGTCAATTTTTGTTTGAGAACTATTTGTGGGACTGCAAACGTGTTTTGTACAATTGTATACACGATGGTTGATGAATTTACACAGAAACAAAGAGTTAAAAAATGGCTCTCGAGAGTGAAAGTAATGCAGATGATTTTTCAGATTATGAAGATGTGAACATATACAACGACTCATATTTAACTTTTTTCATTTGCCCGAGATAATTTGGGATAGTAAACTGATGGTAAATTAAATATTTTCTACGTATAAAAAAATTAGAATTTCAACATAGAGCTTGTGTATTATGTTTTGTTTTAGTTCCTTGTATTTATTAATGCTGCCACTAAAAATATGCTGATTTTTTGCATTTTCTTTTTCAAAAAAATTGGTAAAATTGCACAATTGGCCAAATAAATGGACAAACCATATAAATAATCTCAAATGGAAGAATTAAAAAAGTCAATGACCGTTTCATCACTACTATAATTGAATAATTTATGGCTGTCTTTAAATCCCTCGACAATAGCATAAAAATAAATTGAGTGTTATCTTTATTGAAATAGCCGAAAAAAGGTTAACCTGCACAGTCTACTGCAGGAATTCAAGTTAAAAATAAAGATTTGTATTTTATAACCTTCGCGTTCAACAGCCGAACCAAATTTTAGTTCGAAGCCTAGTCATTTTGAACCAATCCAGGATCAGTACCCCCGGAGGTATCATTTGTTATGGCGGACTTTGTGACTCGACAGATTTAACCATTTACTACACGGGGAGATCGAACCCCCTACCTCTAGGGCATAAGCCAAGAACTTTAAAGTAAAAAAGAATAAAAAAACATATCAAGATTTCTTGTTAAAAAAAAGAAACAATTACCATGAAAGTATTTTTGTCAACTTTGAAAGGAATGAAACACCAATAAAATGATATCAATTTTTTTTTTTCGTACTATTGTAGTTTTTCCTAACTTTTCCTAAAATATTACAAATAGTAGGCAATTTATTTTTTAAAATATTAATACTTGAACTATGGTGATTGGAAAACATGCTTTTCACAATCAATACATTTCTGTTTTTTATGAGGAATTTAGCATTGCTATCATTTAAGCTTCTACGATAAATAAATATTAAAATAAAACGCTTTTATCCTTACAATTCAGTTTGGCCCAAGTTTAAGACATCTAGTTTGACTTCAAATAACAAAATTTTTTCTATTATTGAGTACTGATATTAATACACAAATAACAAACATAGTATATGATTTTGTTTAAGGGACCGTTAAATTCAACCAGTGTGGGTCATTTTTTTCGAAAATTTTGTCCAGAGATAATTGATTTTTTTTTAATTAGAAAAGCAAGAGTTATATAGCATTAATCACCGTGAATTTACATAGAAACGGAATAATTCTTTATTAAAATAATCTTGATCTAATTCTTGTCTCGGTGAATAATAAGATGGCCCATCAAGAGCTGAACAAATACAAGCTCTATGACTAAGCTGTTCATTCTAAGCCAATGTTTATTCTTTTTAAAAAAGTAACCAGAAACCTTGTGACTATACAAAATTCTTCCGAGTAATCGATTTCAACATTAGATTCCATATACACCGTCTTAAAGTCTAGCTTTACATCTGAAGAACATATCACTTTCAAAACTATTTCTTTAGCACTTGTTTCAGCAATAAGTTATAAAAAGTTATGTAAAAAAAGTTATATTAAATAAGTTTTATAAAATAAGTTATATAAAATAAGTTATATAAAATAAGTTATATATAATAAGTTATATATAATAAGTTCAGCGATAATAACTGGAATCATTTATGATACGAGGGTTATAAAGAAATGAGAGCATGAAAGTTACTTTTATAATTGCCTACAAAGTGTTGCCAGGGAAGTAAATGTGCTTGAATGATGGAAAGAGTTCCCAAGACTACCACTTTAAAAGACATCAAAACATTGACACAATAAAATGTGAATAACGAGTGCAGTTGACAGTTTCTCTTTGAAGCATCATCAACCAATTATACATTCATTAGATCTAATGAACCCACAACTCGGGGACAGAAGAGCCTCTTTTGAGCGTATGCATTTCTGTACGTCAATCATTTCAATACCGTTGGATGGACCTGAAAAGTCTTACGGAGAGGCATTACACGCCCATCATGCAACCGTTCTTTACATTTCAAGTAATATTACATTTCAATTATATAACTTTTGAATTATTTATGCATGGTTGTAAGTAAATTCACATTAAATAAAATTTATTAAATCAAGAATCTTTAACAAAGACCACTGAAAAAGCCTACTGAAGTTCATTGGAGCATTAATAAAACTTTTTTGTTATAACAGAGAAATGACCGAATTGTTATCTATAATAAGCGTAACGAATTCACGTAAAATTGATAGCATTTAAACATGTTGCTGTTGTCTCAACCAATGAGATGGCCTCTAAGATATATGCATTTATCATGCTACATCATAACCCCACAGTAAATCATTTCACATCATTTCCAAATCGTGACGCCAAAGCTCAAATTTATACGAGCACAGTAAGGGCTTAGATGGCGGCATCATTTCCATTACCACGTAGAAGGAAAATTATTTTCATGAATGCTACATCTAACAAGTCTACTATCAGCAAAGCACTATCAGCTGACGGAAATCTATTAAAATCGAACTACATCAAACACTGCCGTATCGTTAAATTACAAAGCTCAGTTCTTTCACTAATGCAAAGAATTTGTTTTGCTTTTTCACTTGTAGCCTCACACAAAAAGGAGCTATATTGCTATTTGTACAACCAATTGACCGGGGTCTCATCGCCTAAAAATTTTTTGCATTAAATTTTAGTCAAATTTAACGCACACTTTCTTAAGGTTCTGATAAATTCTTGAATTTAGCTGATGAAAAGAAACCAATTACTTGACGGTCAACTTTTCGAACGTTCATAGTTTTCTGGTGACGTCATTATTCTTTGTCTAATAATAATTTTTTCATCAATATGTTAAATAATTCTATCGAAAAAATAAATTACGATAAAGAATTTAAAATCATAGAGAATAATAAATTACCATTCATGGTTTCTGAAAACTTGGAGGACATCTGAATCTGTTTTGATAGTCTGTTTAAAATAAACCAATCACATAATTTTTTCTTTTATAAAATTTTTTATTTCAGTGAAAAAGTTACAATTAAAAATAATGTTGGTTCAGCTATGGAAAATATTTTGTATTAAAATGAAAAGTTTGTTTTTAAATCATTTTAATTCAACCCAAATATGTCTGTTAATAACAAAAAGAGAAGGATGAAATACCTCAACTCTTCTCTAGATTAAAACTGATTAAACTTATTCGGCTTTTTTCTAACGGTATCGTCAGATCATTTTGGAGTAAGCTGCATAAACTCCAAATCGAAGACCAGCCATTTCAATCTAATGTTTCCAAAAATATAGTGGAATACATTCATTAAATCTTTCAAAAAGCCACTTCAGTCTGCAAAATTTTTGATAGAATTACTTTAAACAATACTTCCTACCTATTAATTTCATTCCAACAAAATTATCCTCGTTTTCTTAATCAGCTCATCTGCCTAGTGTGGGTGCTTTGTCTAAAAAGAGCATCAGAAAAAATTTCCATCCGGTGTAATTGAGAAAAAGTTTGTAAAAATATTTTAAATTTATAAAAGTTTTTTTTTTCAATTCTTGTAGCCATTTAAATTATTATTCAGCTTTGATTTGGCATAAGGTCTTCTTTTATTAAAATGAATAGATTGCATACACTTTGTAACTGTGCAAAAATAAAAATTATGAATTGCTCATAAGAAAATAAAAACATCCTGAAAAACTCTTGATTTAATGATTTTTACGTACTCGATTTTAATGGTTCAAGAAGGTAGTGACACAAAAAATCACTGAATAAACATATCTTTTATGATTCCCCAAAATATTGAGGACAGTAGAAAAATATATTCCCATTATCTTGGTCAGGAGAGTGGTCGAATAGTTCCTGAGAAATCGAATATTTTAAAATTCGATTTTTCACCAATTTCATTCACATTTTGTATTTCCCCATATAAGACAATATTATTTAAAATGATTGAATACCTTACTAATCAAAATTTTACTATGGCGAAATACGCAGAAAGTAAAATTGATTTTAAGGGTTCCAAACTTTTGATTGCCCTGCTAACCAATTTATGGGAGTCCTATCTCCGCATTATGGCTATACTCCCTATATTTTTCTGAATCCGTCTAAAAAAATGTATGTTTATTCAGAAAAAAATACGTTTTCGTGCCTGATTTTTTTTACTTAAAAAATTTTAGGCACCAATTAATTAGCATATTTGAGGTCACTCCCGAGAACCGTTAAGTTTCTGTCCAAATTCAATCATTAGATCAAACGTTTATTAAGGTGTTCTTTTCCTTTTTAGCGCAACTAAATAATATAATTCAAGTAGATGAAGCCGTCTTTACGCAACTTTAATAATCTTACTTTTTATAAATTGTATTAAAGAAAGTTACAAATAAACAACATTGCCTCATATAATTTTTTTAATAAATATATTCTATTGTATAAAGTGTGCATTTTGTTTCTTGCTTTTTGCTTCTACAAATAGCGATTGATTACTATGCAAACACCTACAATTTGAATAGTTTGTCACCAAAAATGCTTAGAAAGGCAACTGAAACCTATTTTTCTGCACTCCAATGAATGTTTTAGGTACTTGAGCATTAAAAGATGCTTTAAAATCTGCTTATCATCAAAAAACTTAAAAAGGTAACCGAAATCTCTTTTTCTGCATTCCAATGAAAATTTAAGTTACTTGGGCCTCTAAAGATATTTTAATAACTGTTTAGTTTGACAAAATAATGCATACCTATTAAATTTTTCTTCAATTTGTTCTACTTTTATGCTTATTTAATTTAATTATTTTAATTAACATCCATGGTTTTTTTATTATTTGAGAATTACAAAGCATCTCAATTTTTTTAAAAATTATGCATAGCTTAAAAAAGCTTAATTTGAGATTTTGAGGTTGTGTTTATGAAAAGGGATTTATTTTATTTAGATCGTTTCTAAACATTATGCAATGATCCAGGAGTCTGAAACATTTTTGTGCCCTATTAAGAAGACTTTAAAACTATCAAAATATTCAAAATACTTCATTTCACTCCAGAAAAATTCGAATATGGAATCGAAGGTTTTTAAACATTATGCGATGTTATAGGAATCTAAAACATTTTTGTGCCCTATTAAGAAGACTTTAAAACTATCAAAATATTCAAAATAATTCATTTCACTCCAGAAAAATTCGAATTTGGAACAGAAGGTTTTTATGCATTATGCGATGTTATAGGAATCAAAAACATTTTTGTGCCCTATTAAGAAGACTTTAAAACTATCAAAATATTCAAAATAATTCACTTCACTTCAGAAAAATTTGAATTTGGAATCGATGGTTTTAAAATAATTCATTTTACTCCAGAAGAATGCGAATTTGGAATCGAAGGTTTTTAAACATTCTGCGATGTTATAGAAATCTAAAAAATTTTTGTGCCCTATTAAGAAGACTTTAAAACTCTCAAAATCTTTCAAAATAATTCATTTCACTCCAGAAGAATTCGAATTTGGAACCGAAGGTTTTTAAACATTATGCGATGTTATAGAAATCTAAAACAATTTTGTGCCCTATTAAGAAGACTTCAAAACTATCAAAATCTTTAAAATAATTCATTTCACACCAGAAAAATTCGAATTTGGAATAGAAGGTTTTTAAGCATTATGCGATGTTATAGGAATCTAAAACATTTTTGTGCCCTATTAAGAAGAATTTAAAACTATCAAAATCTTTAAAATAATTCATTTCACTCCAGAAGAATTCGAATTTGGAATCGAAGGTTTTTAAACATTATGCGATGTTATAGAAATCTAAAACAATTTTGTGCCCTAATAAGAAGACTTTAAAACTATCAAAATCTTTAAAATAATTCATTTCACTCCAGAAGAATTCGAATTTGGAATCGAAGGTTATTAAGCATTATGCGATGTTAAAGAAATCTAAAACATTTTTGTGCCCAATTAAGAAGACTTTAAAACTTTCAAAATCTTTAAAATAATTCATTTTACTCCAGAAGAATTCGAATTTGGAATCGAAGGTTTTTAAACATTATGCGATGTTATAGAAATCTAAAACAATTTTGTGCCCTATTAAGAAGACTTTAAAACATTCAAAATCTTTAAAATAATTCATTTCACTCCAGAAGAATTCGAATTTGGAATCGAAGGTTTTTAAACATTATGCGATGTTATAGAAATCTAAAACAATTTTGTGGCCTAGTAAGATGACTTTAAAACTATCAAAATCTTTAAAATAATTCATTTCACACCAGAAAAATTCAAATTTGGAATAGAAGGCTTTTAAGCATTATGCGATGTTATGGGAATCTAAAACATTTTTGTGCCCTTTTAAGAAGAATTTAAAACTTTCAAAATCTTTAAAATCATTCATTTCACTACAGAAGAATTCTAATTTGGAATGGAAGGTTTTTAAGCATTATGCGATGTTATAGGAATCTGAAACAACTTCGTGCCCTATTAAGAAGACTCTATAACTATCAAAATCTTTTAAATAATTCATTTCACTCCAGAAGAATTCGAATTTTTAATCGAAGGTTTTTAAACTTTATGCGATATTATAGGAATCAAAAACAATTTTGTGCTCTATTAAGAAGACTTTAAAACTATCAAAATCTTTAAAATAATTCATTTCACTCCAGAAGAATTCGAACTTGGAATCGAAGGTTTTTACACATTATGCGATGTTATAGGAATCTAAAACAATTTTGTGCCCTTTTAAGAAGACTTTAAAACTATCAAAATCGTTAAAATAATTTATTTCACTCCAGAAAAATTCGAACTTGGAATAGAAGGAGGCCATGAAAGGTACATTTCAATCAATTCCAATTAGAACTTTAATTTTGTGCATGTGTTTTATAAAACGTTTTTGATGTCAATACATCTCTATTTTTTAAAAATATGAAAATAAATTACCATGATAATTATACTAATAAATAACAATGTGCAGTAAACAAAAGTCATCATCATTAAATAAGTTACAAGATCAAATATATATTTTTTAGCAGACGAAAATTTATATTTACGTATGTTTGCATGCGTACGTAGTATGCGACTGAGATAAAACTCTGATAGGTGGATTTCTTGAAAGAAACAGTATATGAAATATAAATATTTGAGTAAATAAAAGAGTACATCATTCATTTTTATTTTTAGAATCTTATTTTAACTGCACCAAAACCTTTAACGATCCCAAGGTTGGTATAGGATGATAATAAGGGAAGAGCCATGCTGGATCAGGGGATAGAGCGTTCGCCTACCAATGAGGTGAACTGGGTTCGAATCCCAGTGATGACTGTGCAATACGAATCCGCAGCCGGCTTGCATCGACCGCAGTTCTGACGTGAAATATCCTCAGTGGTAGACGGATCATGGGTTAGAGTCTCTTTGCCGTCAAGCTAACCGCGGGAGGTTCTCGTGGTCTTCCTCTCCATGTAACGCAAATGTGAGTTAGTTCCATCAAGAAGACCACCACGAAGACAAAGTTACAAGGCTACGGAGTTGAACATTAGTAGTCGTAAAACCAAAAAAAATTGGGTCGGCTGCTCAACGACGGTTATAAAATTTAAAAAAATAATAAGGAAGAGAAATCTTTTTTATACACGTCAATAGACTATGATTGTTCCAAAATTATTTGAAATATCGTTTTCAAAATTCAAGCAAAAATCATTTCGATTATTTTTTTTTTAAAATGAGTGTTATATATATTTTAAAAGTCCCGCAGTGGACTGATCGTTAAGACACGGTTCCCAGCAGATTACCGAAGTCAAGCATCACTAGTTGCGGTCAGTGTGCGGGTGGGTGACCATTTGGATCAGTCTGCGTAGGAACCGAGGGTGGGCGGTATTGGTCCTCGTTAAACTGTTCTACCGTAAAGTGCTCAACTTCGTGTGCACGTCGTCGGGCTACCGAAGCAGGGGTGCCGTCCCCTCTGCAGAGGATCAAAATTGTGATGGCATGTCTTCGGATAATCCTCAGGGATGTTGCCCAGACAGTCGTCAATAGCCCGTTGTGCAGCTCTAGTGCGACGTAAATGAACTACATCAATATATTTTAAAAAAACGTAATCCAATAATGTTAATATATTTTGTATACACTCCGTCTCATATCGTTACGTTTTGTAGATTGCTAAAAGATTTTTAGAGCAAGGAATGGTCTGTATTGATTTTTACATATTTTTTTAAGACATTTAAGTATTTAGAACAAATTTCCTGACTTTTAAAAATTACCTGAAAACAAATCAAAAATGACGTTAAAAATTGTTATTTTCATTAGAGTTGCATTTCAAAAAAACTTATGCAAAAACGAAAAAAAAGCATATTAAAAATTTTTAGTATATTAGTATTAGTATATAAATTATTAGTAAGTACCTAAAAATAGTGCTCTCTACTAGTATTTCCACGATTAGAAAAGGCGTACAGTAGAAAAATGCTCTAAAATCAGAAAAAAAAGAGGAAGAAAAGCAGCTCTAAAGCAGAAAAGTGTTCAAAAATATAACAAATGTCATCAAACTGTGAACATTATTATCCACTGCGCGTTTGAACTATCTCAGTTTTCTGAGATACTTTTAAAACTGTATATATATGTATAATTTATTTATTTATGCAGTTTTATAAGTATTTTTATGCACAGTGTTCTTCAGAGTTGTTCTTTTTTCTGCAGTATATAAAGCGTTTAGGGACCTTCAAGAGTCAAAAAAGTACTAATGTTAAAATGTCTCGTTACATTTTATGTCGAACTCAGTTTAGCAGGTATGTTGAAAGGATGATCTATAGAATGTTTTGCGAAATTATTAAATAAACATTTAATTTGTATGGCATCACATATTAGAAAATTCATTTAACACAAATAATTGTTAAAACTAGTAAAGCACTTTAAGTAGCCTTTTTTGTTTCAACATTGTTGAAATAAACGTTTTTGCCTAACCATCAAATAAAATGAGCCAGACCTTTTCTGTATTTTGTGAAAATTGTGTGTGTGTGTTAAAATAATACATTAAAAATGTATTTTTTCATTTATGTTCTCAACGATGGTTTTCATTAAAATTATATTTATTTAACGTAGATTGAAATTAGCATTATTTTTGGATATCTTGAGATGTTATTGTACAATGAATCTCGGGCTCTATTCTTTACTTAGCGAAATTTTAGTAATTAATTAAGTGCTTCTAAAAAGATATATAGCACAGAGTACAAACAAAGAATTACTCAAAACGTCGGAAAAAACTCAATAAACGAAATCAACTGTCGAAGAAGTGAAGTGGGAAAATTCATATCTTAACCCTTTTTGTTAAATTTTCACAAATCATCTGAAGGACTCAGCTATTTCCAAAAACGGCCGATATTCAATCATAGTTTGAGTTATAGCGTGTGTGATATTTTAGATTATTTTTTTTCTGATAAAATACGAATCTACAATCAGCATTTTTTGAAATTTAGTTTAATATTAAACATTTGTTTGTTTAGAGTTTTGATAAATATCTTCTTTTTAGCGTCATCAAAAAAAAAAACATTTTAAACATCATCTGAATTAGTTTCCATTAGTTTAAACTGAAATAAAATAAAATCTAAAAACAGTTAAAAATGACTTAATAAAAACCCCCCAACGCATTACTAGAGATCTATGTAAGATCTAAACGCTATCAAACTCTATTACAGTAAATCAAAGAAAAAAAGTGCAAAAATGTGAATCCATGATAGCGCATTGCACAACAGATACCCAACAGAAAAAATAAACAAGTGTGAAAAGATGTGATAAAATAAAATTGTTCAATTTAAATATATCCTTTTGTGACTTACTTTTACTGCTTAAATTACGTTTCTAAGTGTAACCTTGCTAACAAGATACAGTTCTTAAAATTTAACGAAATATAATGATTATTTCGAATGGCAGACAAAGGTATAAAAGAATTATGCACAAGATGTGGTGGCCATTATAAATTGCTTGCAACATTACAAGTTTGGTTAATCCATACTGTCATTTATGTACAAATAAATTTCATCTACCTTTCCAAGGACAAATATAAACTAGCATTTCCCCTTTTTTCCATCAAATTCTGGGAAATCAAAGGAAATCAACATGAATATCTAGAAAATCAAAGTATCTGTTCACCAGCTATAGTTCGTTCACCAAGAGTTGGTTAACCAAGCTCTGGGCTCCATCTCTTAGAGTGCATTTCAGCACAGAAGTAAAACATCTCCGCTCTTGAAATTGAGACAACTCTTAATGAACTCCAAACGCAAACAGCGAATTTATTTTTCAGTCATTTACTTTGCTTTATCAACTGCTACTATACCGTTCGTTTCTCTGTCTTATCAAATATATTTTTAATTTAAAAACTGTTGATTTTCCAGCAAAATATCTCAAAAAGGAAAAACTATTCACTTAGAAATATCATTAAAAAATGGAGCGAAATATCATCAAATTTATGGTATATTTAAAGTTAAAAAAGTGCTCATGAAGTTTGAGAAATAAGTATTTTTTTCATACGATTGTTCTCATCCTTCTCCCAAAAATAGCGAAATAGTTTCGTCGCATACCACATGGTGAAGGCGGAGTCAAGTACCAACTCCAGGTGAACGAACAATATCTATCTATACAAAGACATCTTATCACGTCTTTTACAATAAGTGAAAGATGGCGGTATGGAAACGAGTTAATTCAGTCAAACAGTTATTCATAATTGATAAATCTGTATATAATATTACTGATTTTGGCAATATTAACAGAACATTTTTAAGCACTTTACCTAAATTATTAATGTCTGTCCGAGGTCTTCACGTGAATTAAGACTGATCTTTGAGTGACACATACGGCAGTGTCCTCCAAAATAGTACTTTTTGAATGGTAAATCTTGTTTGTTGACAAACAATGATCCCGACATTACTTATCACATCGTGTCACCTTATTTTATTAAAATTTGATTAACTGAATGAAACGCTATTTCAATCTGCTCAGAGTTATTCGTTGCTCGATCTTAAGGCTTTTTTTTCTATTGGTTTGAGCACTCCGTTGCCACCTAATGAACAGGCAAAATGCAACTATTTGCACCTATTTTCGGCGTGAGGCAACTATGGCAACTTTTTTTTGCCTGAAAAGGTCAAAAAGGCAACTATTTTCAGGAAAAGGAAACAATGGGGAGTCTTTTCCGTACTCCTAGCGATGCTTTTCAGCATAAATTAGGTTAGCAACAATAGGAGACTATGGGGAGACTTTTCTGTACTAATAGTGATGTCTCTTTTATCATAAATTTGGTTGAAAACCTGGAATTTTTTTTCTCAATAAAAACATTTTTTTTTTTTGCATATTTTAAATAACAAATATGAATCAATACTTTTTAATTTCTTCAATTTGCGCAGATTCCATTGTAAGTCTATTTCGTTTCTCGATCGCCTTTTCAGCGGTAAATGCTACAAAATTTCGCATGATTTAAAAAAAAAAAAAAAAATTTTTAATACGATATTACGATTCGTGAATTTAAAAGGGAAATTTTTTAGAAAAAGTACATTCTTAAGAAAAGGTATTTTTTTAATGAATTCTTGTAATTAAAAGTATTTATTTTTCTGAAAATATTGTTTCGTATAGTATATAGTAAAATTGCTTCGATTTAAGAACTTAGTGCTAGAACGTTTATATTAAAATTATCTTATTTGCAACCGATTTGACTAAATGGATCATGGTATATGACAATTAATAAAAATTTAGTCATATTTTTGTTCTTATTTAGGCAACTATTTTCATAGCTTCCAGCAACTATTTTCATGCTACTAAAAGCAGCTATTTTGTTCATTTTTTCTGTGGCAAACCTGAATGCATCATCTTCCTCATGTGCCTATTTTACCCCGACTTATCTTAGCAGTTTGCTTTATTGAACCCAAAAATTTTCTTTCCGTTAAAGATTCTCCTCTAGCGTAAAACACATTTGAGTGGGAACAAACTCATTTAAAGACTCTTATTTACATTAATGTCCATTAAAACATTATAAGTCCGAACAACTTGGATACGGTTTTCTATTTTACTGGCCTCAATTGATGGGCTCTAGAGAATAATTCAATTGAACATTTTATACTCAATAGAATATTAATGAAAATTGTGTGCTATTTCTAGCCGAGTTTCAGTTATTAGAGGACGAGTTGTGAGTCGTGAAGGAAATGGACTTATTGGAATCAGAGTGAGTGTGGCAACTGATCCTCAGTTTGGATTCACTCTAACTAGAAGTGACGGATGGTAAGTTCCCATAATTTAGTCAGCTCACAATAATTGCACTTTATATTCATTTATTTTATACCAGCATTCTCCTGCAGTAAAATTCAATTCACAGCCTGCATTACAATGTTAACTAATTGATACATGAACATAAACATGTACAAACAGATCACAATAATTGCACTTTATATTCATTTATTTTATACCAGCATTCTCCTGCAGTAAAATTCAATTCACAGCCTGCATTACAATGTTAACTAATTGATACATGAACGTAAACATGTGCAAACTGATTTAAGCAGCGTAAAAACAATAAAACTGTATAGTATCTCTTGATAATTAAGATTTTACAAAGAATCTATAGTGCGTCTAATAATTTGGCCAGGGACTGTATATATTGCCCAATAAAGACAAAAAGGATAAAAAGAAAATTAATAAGTTCTATTCACTGTGCATAAGCTGCAAGTACGCATAAAAATATTAATAAGCTGTATAAAAATATTTTAAATCACTCTTGAAAGATTCCGGTAAGTTCATTTAAATACGCTACTCGCTTTATAAATTAAGTTTTGTGTTCTGTATTTTTGTTACAATTTATTTTCTGTTTTTTGCTTGATATTTCGTATATTTTTTACTTAAGGTTTGCGTTCTTTTTACGTTTCAATTTTGTTTAGCTGATTTCGAGTAAAGTGAAAAATGTGACAACCGTAAAAATTTTAAGATACATAAAAAAATTCTCTTAACTAACTATTGAAATAATTTTAAATCGATTTTAATTTCAAAAACGTTTCACAACACCGGAAGATTTCTTGTCGAATCCCTTTGTTTCCAGTAATAAAAGTGCTTTCTATAATTTTTCCCGCCGAATTTTGTTCTAAAATTTGATTGCTTATAATTCTTTAGGTTTGACATTCTGGTGAATGGTGGTGGTGCAGTAACTCTTCAGTTTCAACGTAATCCCTTCCACCCAATTAAACGAACTGTTATGGTGCCTTGGAATACGGTCATGGTTATGGGACCTGTAGTAATGTCAGCTACTATAGAAACTGAAGTTCAAGAAGATTTGTTGCAACAACAAAATCCATGTTTAGATCATGACTATGACATAATGAAACCAATTGTCTACCAAACATGGAAATCGGGATCACAAGGAGCTTGTACTGAAAATAGTGCAATAATGGCTGAAACACAGGTCTGCTTTTTTCAATTATCATAATGTGAGGTTTATCTATTTCTTAAATTATTCCATATATTTCTTACGTTCTATTTAACACCAACACTTAATATATACCTATTTCTATCATAGCCAGTCAAATGACAGAACTTTATGTTTCTTCATTGAATGTATGAAATATGGATGTTAGGAAGGAAATAAACTAAAACAACTTTATTATAATACAAGGAAATTGTATATTGCCAATTTTTATGTATTACCAACACAAGGAATAAGAATTTTTAATTCATTGCATATCGCATT
This sequence comes from Parasteatoda tepidariorum, assembly GCF_043381705.1. Taxonomy (NCBI): domain Eukaryota; kingdom Metazoa; phylum Arthropoda; class Arachnida; order Araneae; family Theridiidae; genus Parasteatoda; species Parasteatoda tepidariorum. Next base: position 12,676,561 of record NC_092214.1, on the reverse strand, counting down.
TTTTACATATGCACGGTACATTCCGTTGTACATTTTCCGCAAACATATTTCTTGTAATTATTATTATTTCTATAATTCTTATAATTATAAGAATATATAAGAATTATAATTCTTATAACTAATATTAATTCTTCTAAGAACTTGTGCTGTCTTGATTGTTTCGACATTTTTCTGGGTAAAAATTAACAGTTCGTCAGAAATGAAGTAAAGCTATCAAAATAAAATATAAGCTACATACCAAAACATTTAGTTTTTGCCACTTTTTCTTACACGAAAATACCAATCTAAAATTTTAGGTACTTTCTAGAAATTTGAATTCATGCATTAGTCTTTGCAGAAATGTGCAACTAATCGAATGCAATACGTTGAGCATGCATTACACCGTAATTTCTGATCCGATAACCTTATAAAGCGATAAATTGTTCTCCCGGTCAAATGACCGGTTGTGGTGAGATAGGTATACGACAAGTATTACTGGAATAAAACCAAATACGTATTAAATAAAATAATAATAGATTATTAACTGTAACTAATTGTTAGAAAAAGTCATGAAGTCAAATGTGCAAAAATGATGCATTTTCGATGCAAAAGTTTTTAAGCAGTCATTTCACCGGTATGATATGTGTTAATTCTATAAAATTTAATTATTTATTATATTTTTTGATTGTAGGTACTCCAAGAGAGTTTCTCGATTCCAGGATCAGAATTGCATCTTGTCTATCACAGCAGCCATGCTCAAGGATATCTTTCAACTATTCACCTTCAACTCACTCCTTCAACAATTCCAGAAAATCTCCGTCTTGTTTATTTAAAAATTGTAGTTGAAGGTTATTTAATGGAAAAAACATTTGAAGCCGACCCAGATATTAAATTTACCTTTGCATGGAATAAGAGAAATGTCTATAAGCAGAAAGTATATGGCTTAACGTCTGCAAGAGGTATTGTCTTCTTTAATGCACTTATCTATCTAGAGTACTTATTTATGTATAGATAAGTTCAAAATGTAGAGAAAATTACAGAATAAGGAAGATAATTTCTTCATCAGCTCATACTATTATATGGGCAAAAAGAAGTGCTTTCTAATATTGTATCAATATAGCCAAAGCAATTTATTAAAAGAAAAGTGTGAGGAGCACTCAAAAATATTTTTGAAACAAAATAGAATAGATATCAGGTAAAAACCTTATAGTGAATATATATTATAAGGTTATCTTCCTAAACTTACTAATAAGGGTAGTGTTATCAAAATAGTCACAAATCGATGTGTTTTGCGTCGCAAACGATTACGTGTTCTCCATTAAAGTTGCCTGATTGATGCAACTTAATTAATTAGAGTTCATATCATTACACCATAAAAGTACATTTTTGAGGACATTAGATTGAAATACAAAGTTTCTATAATTAGAAAAATGTGTCTTTTTTAGTGTCCGTGGGTTATAAATATAGCAGCTGTGAGCGAATTGTCTGGACTGTTCAAGCCACCACTTTACGTGGATATGATATGGACATTTCTGAATTAGGATCCTGGAATTTAGATGTTCATCATCGATATAATTTTCATGAAGGTAAGCATTATATTAATCTTTCTAAAAAATTATCCAACCTAAATATTTTACTTTAATAAAGAAAATCTACGCACAGTTATTCATCAAAAACACTTGAAATGTAAAGTGAAAATTTTGAAATTTATACTTTTGAGGTTGAATCAATCAGCAATTTAAATTTAGTAACAGTTATTACTAACTACGTATAATTGTTTTTTGCAGGTGTTCTACAGAAAGGTGATGGTGCAACGATTTATTTTCGTCAGCAGCCGAGAGTTTTATCTATTCTTATGGGTAATGGTCAGCCACGCCCTCTTCTTTGCCCAGATTGTAATGGTCTTGCCAGAGATAATAAACTTTTATCACCAGTTGCTTTAGCAAGTGGCCCTGATGGCAGCGTTTATGTTGGTGATTTCAATCTTGTGAGAAGAATTACGCCAAATGGTCAAGTTTACACAGTTTTTAGAATGAAGTAAGCTTATTCTTTTAAATTTAAGAATATCAACACGCTAAAACACTTTTGAACGAAAGTTATTTTTTGTCCTTTTTATCACTTGTGTTGACCCTTTATCACTGGTCCTTTTCATCACTGATTAAACCCATTCAACACAAAAATGAAATCCTTATGCTGTACCCTATCTCTCCCCTTATTTTATGAATCATTAAAAAAACTCTGACTTAGGCCCATCCGAAAAATACACGATAACCCGTAGCAGCACGAGAGCACCAAGAAATGTGGATCTTAAGACACGAAACCCTGATTGGGCACCACAATTGCATCCATGGACAAAGGAAGCTTATGAGTAATCTCCAAACTTAGAGTCTACAATCACAGGGTGACAATGCTGCTCGTCTGCAAACGATCCATTGGATCGACAGAAAACATCTTTTGTTTTGGTACTTATTGTTTATTTCGTATAATTTACAACCCCTTTACGGAAGACTTTCTTTGTTCCATTCACTCCATCATCTCGGCTATATTATTTTGTATACTACTCACACTTGTGTAAATACAATACATTGTACTCAAGAACTTTTGCAAGTGGTTGACTTGCTGTCGTGTTAATTGATCAGCAATCCAAGCATCTACAGAATTCACATAGAAAGGATCACTTGTGAAGCAAAAAAAGAATATTGTATTGCAGTCTCTCATTTCAATATGTATGAGTTGGATGATATCCTAGCTAAAAAACGAACAAATTGGGGCTTGGAGGGTGACTCGAAACAGGAATCAGCTGCTTTCAGGTTGGCAACTCTACACACTCAAGTATAATTTGTCTAAGCTCCTCCCGCCACAAGGGTAGCTTCACTTTAAGACTAACACAATAGACAATCCCTTTCTCTCTCCGACTCGAGCCAAAACAGTGACACCGCACCTCTACTTGAAATATCTGGGGGAGTTCTTATTTTAGACAAACAATACCTTCCTTACCCAAATTGTACTCTGAGCAATGAGGAAGCCCTGATGAATGCTGAGGGCCTGGGAATTTGCAGAGCAGTGGTAGGAAATACATACAACAGATACTGGAGAGGTCGTGAGCTATTATAAGCCCTGCAAACTGAATGACTTTCTAATAACTTTTTGTTTATTTTTATGTTTTTCATATTTTTCATACTTTTTCTATGTTCTAATGTTTTCACTCTGCTTTTAATGCTTTAATGCTTTTTTTAATGCTTTAATTTTTTAAATGTTTATAATCTTTTAATTTTTTATATCTTACATGTTTTGTTAGATGTTAATTTATGTTCAATGCTTATTCTCCTAATATGCCTGCTTGGAGTATTTGCGAACTGCAGCGAATGATATATGTATCAAGTGCTACTGCTAAAAATTATAGATACACACACGCACACACACACACACACACACACATATATATATATATATA
>NC_092214.1:12580554-12672955 GCF_043381705.1 Parasteatoda tepidariorum | reverse complement strand
GCCTATGATGAATGTTTTTAGGAAATAAGGTCTTAAACAAAAATAAATATCCCTAAATACTGAATAAATAGATAAATACTGCCTTAGTTTCTGAACCTGCCTTGCTTAAAGATGAAGCATCTACATTTTGTTCCTTTTAGAAGGAAATTTGAGTTAAAATTTTTTAAGCATTAAATAGAAATTAAATCATTTAATTTTATCAGCCCTGCTTTTATATTCTTGAAAGTAAGTTTTACTGTTGTAATATCCAGGAAATAAAACTTTTAGCAGTAAATTTTTTGATGGTAAAATGGCATTAAGGGAACAGGATTTTTCTTAAAATGATAATTTGGTCTATAGAATCCTAGCAAAATAAAAACATCCTGACGAAGATCTTTATTCCATTCTTGCAGAACATCTGATGTTTCCAGTCAATATCATCTTACTTTAAGTCCAACCGATGGTCATCTTTATATCTCCTCTCCAGAACATCATAAAATTTTACGAGTTCATTCATTAGATAAAGTAGAAGATCCTGACTCCAATTTTGATGTTGTAGTAGGCAGCGGAGTAAGATGTTTACCTCGAGACAAAAACAATTGTGGAGATGGAAAACCTGCTTTAGAAGCATTTTTGTCTTATCCTAAAGGTAAGTCTCAACATTTACACCATTTTCAACAAAATGATTTGTAGCACTTGATCATGCAAAATGATAAAACATTGATTGTTGCATTTCTTCAATATAGAGATTCACATCAATGAATTCATTCATTTCAATTTAAAAATTTCAATTTGACCCATATTCCTGAAATAAACGTGTGCAACTTTGTAAGCAACAATTTGATTGTAAAAATCACATCACTATCGCCATGCAGTAGAAAAGGACTATATCCCTACCAGCAAAATAAGTTTGGCCCACATTGATCTAATATTCACGAATCTTGGCTCAATACGGGTTCAAAGAGCCGTTATTTTCCTGATACTAGCCCTACATAGAATTGCCCGATTTACCCAATATTTTACCCCCACGTTTCAACCAATATCGGCCCTATATAGAATTATGAGATTCACCCGATATTCATCAATCAGCCAATATAGGCCCTATATTGGCTCCATAAAGGCATAAATTGACCCTATATAGGACCAATATATAGACTTCCCTACATTGATTCCTTGGTGCATTTTTATATAGGACTGATATTGAGTTAATTTTGAACCCTACTGGGTAAAATTCTTGTTGGAGGTTTTCAACAATTGCCAAAATCAACCTTCAAAACTCATATGCTTTTTATGTTTGTTGCAGATATGCAACGTGATGAGGTTTTTTACAGCAACTTAGCGTTGTTTTTCTAGGTATGGCAGTAGCTGTGGATAATACGTTATATTTTGCTGATGGAGCTAATATTCGAATCGTTAATAATCAAGGAATCATACACACTCTTATTGGAGACCATCATCATAAAAAACAATGGAAACCTATACCATGTTCAGGAACTCTGAAAATCGAAGAGGTAAACCATTTGTTTTTCATCAACCAACGTTAAGAATATCATTCGATCAAATGAATTTTTTGTATCCCTGCACAAAATTAGCAATAAATGAATCTCGGTTTGTTCAAAAAGATTTTTATATATTTAAAATAGTTGTAAGCTTCCTTCTCTAATTAATATGTTTCAGCTTTATAATACAGATACAATACGTAGTATATATTGATGATTAAGTTAATTAATTAATAAGAAGTTTCTTGAAATGCAAAAAAAACTAATAAAAAGCCCGTAAAAAATAGGTTTTCAAAACCAAGTGCGAAAATGGAAGAAATTCTCTTCAAAAAAGAAATAACGAGCATTAAATTAAAATTTTAAAAAATTTATAATTGCAATCTAGTTTAGATATAAGAAAAATTTAACTCCCAAATCATTTCATAAATTTCTTTTAAGAAAGTGAAAATTAAAATGCAAAAATTGGAAATCTAAATAAGTTTACTGACTTTCATATAAAATTAGAACTACGGCTTCTTTCAATTTCTTACATAAAGTAGTACAATCGAATTTCATTTAATAATTATGTAAAGAATTCTTAAAATACCGCAATCAAATATGTAATGTCTTAAATTATAAATCACACATTGTATTCATAATTACAAATTGCATATTCACCTTCATTACTAGAACTCAAAACAATTTTAAGATAGTATACTGAGGATATTTATGAGTTTTGTCGTTGTTTCTAAGCCACTTGACAAATGCCAACTAGTCTGCTTGGTAAATTTAAGGCAGAGGGTGCGTTTCTTGTTTTCAGTGGCGCCATCTATGACCAAAAATACGTCTTCAATAATATCTGAATTGAAAATTATGAAGAAAAAAATTCATAAACATTTTAAAATATAGTATTGATGTTAAAAGTTTTTAAATATAAATGTTAGAGCTCACATTCGATACAGTATTTTGCATAGGATTTGCAATAATTGTAACTTTAGTTTTAATTATTTTTTGTTGAATTTTATGAAAATTAATTTAATAATAATATCTAAAATTACTAAAATATACATTTGCATTAAAAAAAAACTCGCAGTGAAAATTTATCATATCAAAAAAGTTAAATTAATTAAAATTACTTTATAATTTTTTCCATGTCTTTTAAAGTTTAAGGAGGATTTAATGTTATGAATAATTTTTAAACAACAATTTTATAATGTCAAATTAATAAATTGTTTCATTCCACAAAATTTCTATGACTTACAAACTGTTAATTACATGACTACATTCATTATTTATTTTTTAGGTAAAACTTCGATGGCCAACAGAATTAGCAATCAATCCCTTAGATGGTGCACTATATTTTATAGATGATCATATGGTACTTAAGTTAACTCACGATAAACGCATTATGGCCGTAGCTGGTCAACCTGCGTATTGCAAAACTAATAACTTGCACAAATCACGGATGACGGGTGAATCTGCTTTAGGATCTTTAGTAAGTTTCACTTTTGGCCCAGCTGGAGAGTTGTATATTGCAGAGGTCAACGCCAATAATGTCAACAGGTAATTTCTTTATTGCTTTGTAGGAATTAGTGCAAAATATAGAATTATGAAAATATCCCAAATTTTCGACTTATAGTAAATCGTGTGCTCTGTTGTATTAACAAATGCACTTTCAATGTTCATAAGACAGTGAACTCTCGCTACTACGATATCCAATACAACAATAACTCCCTTTATTGCGACAATGTTTAATGGTCCCGACAAACTTGCATATGAATTAATGTCCTCTCAATATTGCGATATTCTCTGAAACAATAAACCCCTGTAAAACGACTTTTTTCCAAATTTCAACCTTATTTTCTCCATTTTTTTATTGGTTTTCAAATAATGTAAAAAATATTATTTTATAATCTGTTTTTTCCATCTTTTGTGACAAGAGAAGACTCACCGGTGACCATCCCGAGAGTTTCCATTCTTAGAATTGGCTGCCTTATCTCGTAAGAAGTCACAGATTCATTTCCTTGATGTTAAAAGTCACATTAACACCTGAAAGAAAGGGTGGGTGGAGCACCATTCACGTACCAAAATTATTTTCGTGCTTTGCATACTTCGTTGGTTGACTTGACAGTCAGAAAAAGGAATAAACAGACTAAAATATGAGATCATTTTCAATAAAAATGCCTTATTTTCTCAGTTTATTTAAATTGTTTTTAATATTTAACCATAATCTACAAATTAATTTTTAGCATAATATATAAATCAATTATAGTTAAAACATATAAAATTAAAAAATCTTACCGTGTCCCAAAAACATGTTGGCTCTCGATATGCAACACTATATTTATTTGGTCCCCAAAATATTGTTGTAATGAGGTTTTACTATATAGAAAGAAAAAAAGTCATTCAAAAAGCCTCGAGTTCTTTTGGGAATTTCTTTCTATTGATAATAAGAGAGTTCTATAAATAGACTAGAATTCCTTTGGAATGTTTTTGGGCAAATTTTTGAAAATGAAATAGCTTCAAAAATTGATCATTGTTGGTGATTGATTTTTGGTGTGTATTATAGTTGAGATTGAATTTATATTTTGTCCATTGAGGGTATTATTACAGATCCCTTCCCTGATTATCCCGAGTTATTTCGGGTATGTATAGATAGCAAATATTTATTATCCCGAGTAAACTCGGGCATAGCAGAATTCATCAATACGTTTTTGCTCGACCAGAAGCAATAAGGCAAAAAATAATGATAACCTGTAGTGATTAGAAGTTTGCCAATTTTTGTTTGGAAGTTTTGCTGTTTGTGAGACTGCAGACGTGTTTTGTGCAATTGTGTATGCAATGGTTGGTGAATTTACATAGAAAAAGGAGTTAAAAAATGGCTCTCGAGAGTGAAAGTAATGCAGATGATTTTTCAGATTATGAAGATGTGAACATATACAACGACTCATATTTAACTTTTTTCATTTACCCGAGATAATTTGGGATAGTAAACTGATGGAAAATTAAATATTTTTTGCACATAAAAAAATTTAAATTTCAGCTTAGAACTTGTGTATTATGTTTTGTTTTAATTTTATTGTATTTATTAATGAAATGAAAAAATATGTTGATTTTTTGCATTTTTTTTCTTCAAAAAAATTGGTAAGGTAAGCGGTTAATGAAACTAAGGAAAGGTTTGTTAATTTGAATTTTTAAATGAAATATTTTTATTTTTTTTAATCAAGTAAACTAGCTTTCAAATACGATCATTTTAAAGTTTTCATTTAAATCATACATATGCACTAGGAAAAAATGCTTTATTAAAATTGAAGTCAACTAATCCGTTGACTTTACTAGTTTATTATTAGTTTAACTGTACCATAAAAATATGTTAAAAATTCTTTATAGTATATATTTTATAATATCATAAATAGGTTTTATATCTCTCATTTGTTTACTAATTCGTAATTTAGGTCAAATACTTAAAAATTAAAATATTTTTTTTACAAGATAACAGACTTGATTTTCAGTAACAAACTTGCTATTGCGTTATAGATCTGAGATAATTTGGTGAGCAAGTATCATGTGTAAAAATTGGTAGTCATTCCGTGGGAAGGATTGTTACGAAGTCTTTTTTCTTCTTAATACCGCCAGATGACGGCGTTCTTTTTAAATCTGTTGGTCTGCTTAATGTCAATAAACTCTTACTTTTTGTCTGAATCTCGATCTAAAATAAAGATTGATAAGCAAATCGCAAATTTAATGAATTAAATTTATCACATTTAAATTTTTTATTAAGAAATTTGTTACCACTATCATGCATTAAGCCTTGTTATGGAAACAAGGCTTAATGCATGTTAGTGGTAACACATTTCTTAATATAATATCCTTCTACAGGTTCTGGAGTTAGGTGAAATTTGTATCGGTTTTCGTTCCCCTTGTATGAAAGAAAATTATGAAAACGTAGAGAAACTAAAACAAATATGAAAGAAGCTTATGGAATTGGATTAAGCCTTAAGAAATTTTCTAGGCTTAAAGCACTAGCAAAATACGCCGTTTTTTTCTCTCCTCAAAATAGCTAACATTCATTCTTTTTTCAGTTACAATTTGACGCACTTTTCTGAGCTTATGTCTGGAAAAGCAATTATTATTATTTTTTACATCATCATTTGTAACATACGAAATCTGAGAGAAAATCACTCTACTTCAAGGACGTGCAAATAAATCGCTACCTTAACGGTTTCAAATTATTTTTCCCTTAAAATTAGAAGATATTACTTAGTCCAATAAATTATAAAACATTCAAAATTTTGTTATTTCTACCCTTCTGAAATAATTTTTAAAAGGCTACAATTAACAAAGTTTTGAATCGATCAAAACTTGTTGAACGAAGACAAATATACTTGGGAAAACAAGGAGTACTTATTTTATTCAACAGTTTTTATGTGATCCCTAAATAAAAAAATGATGTATATACAGTCACTGGCCAAATTATTAGACTCACTATAAGATTCTATGTAAAATCTTAATTATCAGGTGATATACAGCTTTATAGGTTTTAAGCGGCTGAAACCGGTTTGCACTAGTTTAAGTTCGTGTATCAATTGGTTAAATTAGACGATATATAGTATAAATTTGACGATTGGATAAATTAGACGATATATTATATAAATATAGGATATTTTCTATATCAGGTATCATATTAGTATATTATAATAATTAGACCAAATTATTCGACTCACTGTAATTTTTTTTAATAATTACGTGTTTTACAAGGTTTTACAGGGGAGGGTTTATATGAAATACTTTTATATTTAAACAAACATGTAATGGATTTTTATTCCGGAGATCTTTTATAAACTTTCTATTTGTATTTAATTTCAAAGTATTGCATTACAATGTTAATCAATTGATACACGAAAGTAAACAAGTGCAAACAACGTAAAAACTATAAAGCTGTGTAGTATGACATGATAATTAAGATTTTACATATAATCTTATAGTGGCCAGGGATTGTGTATGATTTAAACAATATTATTTAAATTGATTTACTCTAATATTTTAGGGTACGGAAATTAAGTTCAGATGGAGAGTTATTACATTTTGCTGGCAAAGAAGAGAATTGCTTATGTGAATGGCAAAATTGTAGTTGTGCTGTTGAAGATGAAGGATTCCTAGCTATGGACACTAAATTATTTACTATTTCATCTTTAACTGTAACAAGTGATGGTGTCGTTCACATAGCAGATCAAGGCAGTTTAAGAATCTTATCTGCAGTTCCTTATTTACCACAGCCAGATGAACAGTTTGAATTTCAAATTGCATCTCCTGAGCATCATGAAATTTATGTCTTTAACAAATATGGTCAACATTCGGTAACACGCAGTATTTTAACGGGAAAAACTGTCTATACCTTTCTTTATAACGTCAATACTAGTTTTGGAAAATTAAACGCTGTAACTGATGCTTCAGGGAATAAAGTATCCTTCTTACGAGATTCAGGAAACAGCTTGCATACAATCGAAACTGCGAGAGGAACTAAATGCCGTGTCCAAGTCACAAAACAAGGCTTATTAGAAAAAATTGTTGATCCCGATAGTTTAGAAATCAAATTTATGTATGATACTATAGGACTTCTTACAAGTCGTTCAGATGCTGCTGGTCGTTCTTTTTTCTATGTTTATGATGAAAATGGGAGATTAACTGATGTTATTAAACCGAGTGGACAAGTAACCAAATTATCTTTTGATCTAAGTCCAGATGGAGCGTCAGTCTTCTCACATTATGAAGAAAATACAAGTCAATTAATTGTTAAAGTAAAGGGTACAACTGTCATTACCACTCAATGTAAGTATTAGACACTAAACTAGATAGCCTAACTAATTACACTGCTGCTCTAGAACTACTGAACCCATTTTAATGCATTGATACAATACAAGATAGATAACCATTCAAAAATTGTTGGAGTCGGAAGGTAAGAAACAGCAATATCAGAACAAACAATCGGTCCCTATTACAGAGACCTTACAGCGTGATTTCATGCTTGAAATAAGGCGGTTTATCATTTCCTCTGGCAATTGGCCTGAATTGTTTCTAGGCAATTTTATACCTCCAACGAGTGTTACGCACGATCATGCGTGTGTATTGCAATTATTGAACGGTTATCTGTTGTGTATTGTATGTACGCATCAAATTTCATTAAAATCGGTCCAGTAGTTCTTGAGATAATCGACCATGTCTGCAAATTCTCTTAATTTCTTACATCAATGTATGTTGCTAATTTAAGTTCTATTAAAAGTTTAAATTATGTTAGAGAAATGCATAAACATTTCTCCAATTCAATTAAATCAGTTTAAATAATTTTGTATTTCAGAAATTCGGTTTATATTTTTTTTAGTTTTGGTGTTCTTTACAAATGCAGTCAACCCTAGTTTAACTCTTGCTTCATGGCGGTCACTTCATCATTTTTCTGATTTTGACATTTCTTTTACCAAAAATTTTTCTTATTTTTGAAACGAATATTTGCCCTATTTCATACTATCCAATAAGTTCTCTTCTATTTCGTGACATGCAATTTGACTAAGTCACATAATCACTTTTAACTCTCCCCTTTTCGTAGTCTAAATTATACAAAAATATCTTCGAATAAAAGGAAGCGAGAGAAGTTCTTGAAATGACAAGTAGGACTTCAACAAAGCTATAAGAATTAGTGCGTGTTACCATGAAATGGAGGTAAATTGTATCTAGATATAGTGTGTCTACCACTACAGAAATACAATTCCAATTCACGAGTATACAAAACATGTTAACTCAATTCTATGTTGGAGTACCTTTTCATAGGTGATGGTTGACATTGCCTGATGCTCTTTACCCACATGTGAAACCCGGATGTGATTGGAAACGCTCACTTCGATTTGAACACGCCTACTTCGATGGATGCTCTACATTGAGCAGTTGACTTGCTACTTTTGACTGCAACATTACCCACCTCCTCATGCTGTTGTTACTCAGTCTCGATCTCACACAACGTCGGCCTGTATATACTCGACTGCTAATATCAACACAGGAGCGACCACGACCGTGAACTTAATGCAGCTCTCGCGTTCAGCACTCAAAAGTGCGGTGATGTTAATGCAGCTCGTGGTTGCTCCTGTGTTTCCTTTAGCAGTCGAATGTATTCGTTGTACGTAATCGAAACTAAGAAACAACAGCTTGGTGGGGTATCTTTGCATATAATCTAGTTAACATGTCTAATATACTAGTGAATTGAAATTATATTTTTGTAGTGGTAGATATACTACACTACAATAGATGTTTGTTTCCAAGAAAAAGCCAAATAGCCTTCTTTATTTGCCTTCGTAATGCAATAATATTTTGTTCCACTTAATAATTCTATTTTGGTTCGATGCATTTAATAAAGTTTATACAATTCAGATGGTGTTCCTATCCAAGCAACTCTACATCAAGATGGTGCTATTGAAATAGAAACTCCTTGGCATGTTGGTCTAGTTTGGGAACCGGCTTCACACCATGTCCTTCAAGAAATGTTACCAGTACAAGCTGGTATGTTTCCTCTTCCAGTTCGACAAACTACGTATGTTGGACTCGAACCTGCTAACGTTCTCGAATGGAGATATGATGTCAAATACAATAAAAGAGCAAGAGTTGAAAGAAGCATATCAGCTGTTGAGAGAGTGCTAATGGTAAATAGTATTATATTTTTAATTTTAGATAATGAAAGATAGAAACTAAGATTTTTCTACTTATTCTTAGGCAAATGAAATTCAGTACTTAACGATGGAATATGATTGGGTAGCTGCGAGAGAAATCCTTTATAATAGTTCTAGAAGACCTTTCCTAGTCATCCAATACGACAGCTTTACTCGTCCTATTCAGTGGCTTCCGACAGAAAGTCGTCTTCCTCTCAATGTCATGTATGATCGCCTCGGCCGACTGTCAGGCTGGCAGCAGGGAGCTCTATCGGAGAGTTTTGGTTATGATAGAATGAGTCATTTGGCTGAAATTAAATATCCAGATAGCACGACTATGAGGTTTAGTTACAGTGGAAAAACTATGGTAATTGAAATATTTTTGTCATTACCAAATATTTATAAACAACTCTATATTAAAACACTGGTTGTTCTTTTCGCATAACCTTTAGTTTACAAATATTTTTTTATCATAATTGTAAAAAATAAGTTTAATAACTAACCATTCCAGTAATATAGGATTTTACGGTTAATTATGATCATTAATTAATACTAATTAGATATTGTAGTTTCTTATTAAAACTGAGCAATTTCTCAGTTATTCGAGCAAATAATCTATTTATTATGATTGTGCAAACAGATTACAAGTTGTTTGTTAAGGTATTAAATTGGTGCATACGAAATGGCGGATTTTTTAAATTTTTACATATGAAGGTTTGTCGCCTGATTTTTCAATATGCTTTTGATTTTGACTTCGTCTATAGTCGTAATGTTCAATGCACGTGTCATATTTCAACAAAGAAGATTTTCTCAAAAGTGTTTATTTTTGTTGTTTATTTCGAATTTTGTAAGGATATGAATTCAACCGATATTCGCATAAATTTTTACATGAGTGTAAACATGGCTGCCAAACCAGTCAGTTTGGGGGCTAATACAGTTAACAATGAAACAATGTTTTGATTTTTCCCTACAAAAAGAACAGCGAGGAAGACGTCTATAAAATTGCTCTAAAAGCATTGGCAAAAATGAATTTATCTGTTATGACAAGAATTCTTGCAATCAAAATGAAAGGTGACTAAACAATATTGCCACAGCATTCTGAAGCTGAAAGCATGAATAAGTGGGCAACGCGTGAATATACCAATCAAAATAAGTCGAATCAATGGCGTCAGCTAATCATTACTAACCTGATTTCATTGAGAGCCATTTTTGAATTACCTTTAATGTGATTGCCATCGGCGAAAAATCCGGTGCAGCACCCAGCTTATTCACCGGATCTTTCACCGACCGAATTTCATTTTTCGAAACATTAAGATAAGTTTTTAGGGGATAATTAGTATAGAAAAGAAGAATTTATCGACTTTAAAGATCTCATTAAGACAGATGCATGAGCAAAATGTACTGAAACAAATGAAAAATATCAAATAATCAGCTTTTGAAAAAAGCACTTAAATATCAGACAATTCCTTAACCTAATGAAATATATTTATTAAACCTTTTTTTTTTCAAAGTATTCTGACTGTATCCTTGAGATTAATTAGTTCAATAAAAAGCGAAATTAGTTTAGAAAAATATACTCAATGCAAAACTACTTTTATTATTTTGATTCTTCACTAATACTAATTTTTGTTGTCCTAAAACTAAAACCGTGTCTCATCATTACGAATCATAAAAAAGTTTATTGTTTTATCTAAGAAATTTTAAGTGTATATTTTGGTAACATAATTTGTCGTTGAAAGAATTAGCAAGGAATCATCTAATAATTGGAGCTTTTCTTAATTTAATTAGATTAATTATTTCATTTATGAATAAAAATGTATTTATTATTGAAATGTTTTCTATTCATTTGTTTCATTTCTCGATTTCAAAAACACGTCAAAAAGTTTTATAAAAGTATATACATGTATTGGAACTTGAATTTTATACCATTGGTCTTACATGAGTTTAAAATAGAAATTTTTAGAAAAACTTATTGTCAAAATATTTTTAAAAAAAACATTTCTAGTAAAAAGTAGTTTCTAGTACAGAAATGTAATAATTAACAGTTACTGTCTACCACAGAAGTTTAGCCCAATTTGAAATTCTTCTATAAGTTTAAAAATTACAGACTTTTCCCCAATTATTTTACTGTAATTATAATAAACAGATATGAAGAGATTCGAAGTGAGAGAAAAGCAATAGCTAAAAAATTAGAACTGAAAAAATAATAATACATTAAATAAAAAACTACCAGGGATTAATTTTTGTTTTACCTGTCAACTATAAAAGCAATTTATGTACTCTGGTACATCTCCGGAATAAAGTATCAGAACAAATTACCATCTGAGGAAGCTCTTCGAATTTGCATAGGAATTAATTCTTTATCGTCAAAAAAAGGCCAATTTACTTAAAATTATTAATTGATTAAGTATAATGGGGTTCCTTAAATTGTCCATGGCTTAGCTGATGACTTAATACTTAGATCCCATCAATGCTTAGTTTCTTAAGGTGATCCTCTGATCGACAAATTTGTGCAACATATGTCATTAAATATATCCAGCTTTGTCGTGTTCATTGTTTTAGCGTATCTTAACACCATCAGAGAAGATTCTTCGTGTAATCAAATAACAAAGACAGTTCTTGGAGTTCCTTTACACTACTTTTCGTGTATAGAAGTTGGTAGTTATTTTAGGAGTTCCTTAAAATAAAATTAGTTTAAAAATTAAGCATGCATATAACACATAGAGAACATTACGATGAATTCGAACTAAGCGTAATAGAAAAGATGCGAAAAAATTTTAAAATTACTTAAAACAATTGACTGATATTTAACAATTAAAATATCTTTGATACACAACTAAAAACATTTTATAAGGGGGAGTTTTCGTTTCTGTAGATTATAAATGCGGCAACAAATTCCAGTAATGATATCCGAAGTACACCGATCCACAAATGGTATTAATGTGAGTGGATTCTCAGTTATTGGATTTTACTACACCCTTTAAGGTTACAGTGGACTCGTTTTTCTTAAGCAATAATTTTACATTGCTGTATCTTGCAGGGATTGTTAGAGAGAGATAATAATTTGATTCATGCTATAACATGAAAAATTTAAATTTTTTCAAAAAATAAGCTTCTTTTTTTCTTCAAATGGTAATGAAAACATTTACAAATTTTTCTACTAATTTCCATGCAGAGTAGAAAAATCAAGTTTCGGCAATAAAAATAAGTTAATAAATAAATAAAAGAAATTTTAAAAAAACGCCCCTCTATAAACGTTTTGGAACATTGAAATGACTATAAAATGTGTTGTGGCAACTTATATTAAAAAGTTTTTTTATTGATCTAGAGATTGTCAAAAAAGTTTCATGGAATAGTCATGAAAATTATAGCACATGGAACTATTTCCAGTTCGATGCAAAATTTTTGTTTTGAGACACACTCAGAATAACAAGTTTTTGTTATAAATTACACTAATATTGTCAAATGTTTTACAAATTCTTATGATTTTAATAATTATTATGCTTTTTTCATATCATTTAATTAATATAAAATGGTCAAAATTAGAAAATGGATTTTCGAGAGATTTTGGGAGCCTAAAAGTTTATATGAAATTTGATTTTGAAAAACATGATAGTTTTTTCAATGTCGAAATATTGATGAAATAATGTATGTTTATTTTTAGCCCAGTAAAGTAGTGCTTGCTAGTGGTCGAATCTTCACATCTCATTATGATCAAAATGGAGGTCTACAATATGTTACAACTCCAAAGAAAACTCGACATACTTTTTTAACTCTGATATCCATAGGATTTTATAAATTCTTCTATATCCCTCCAGGAAATAGTGGTCCATATGTTGTACATTTTAATGATTTAAAACAAGCTATAATGAAAATATTTCCCGGTGATCAAGGCAGAGTTCTTTACAGATATAATAATCAAACATTATTGAGTGCTATAGTTTATGGAGGGGGAAAAGTTGAAAAAAATTATAGTGAAGCTGGTTTTGTATCATCAGAGTCCTCAAGTACTTTAGATTTAGATATTCGAACTGATTATACTTACGAGGGTGCCATGCTAACTAGTTGTAAAATACATTATATTAGCAAATTTCACATGACAAACGCTATTGTACATTATCAGTACGATAATTTTTTTCGAATCAAAAGTATTATGTTTCGCATTGGTAGTCTTCAATTAGCTACAGTAGAATATGTTTACAATCAAAAAACTGGAAGAAGAGAACAACTAGGCGTTTTTAGACTCTTTGAAAAAAGTTCGAATGAAACCGTTTTATCTGATGGAACAGCATCTTACAGTCGACAATTTGATGCTTTGCATAGATTACGACAAGTATCTTTAATTATTGTTGATAAAGAAGTATTTCGAATGAATATTCACTATGACAATCGCAATTTTGTGACACAGTCACGAATGTACATGACTCATTTGGGTAAATCAAAAATTCGTCTTCAGAACTTTTCGTATGACGCTGATGGGCAATTAGTTGAAATGGTTGGAAGAGACCACTGGAAATTTACATATGATCAAAATAGTAATTTAATAACTATGCAGTATATGGGGAATAGAATCGATATATTGCACGATGTTGGAGATCGTATCGTTAGTTTCGGTGATACTCCATATGTTGTGGATGGCCGTGGTTTTGTGATCCAAAGAGGAGAAGAAAGTTTTACTTACAATACCAAAGGACAACTTACAAAAGCTTCTAGAAATGGACGATATGACGTTGAATATTTTTATAATACTCGTGGTATGATTTCCGTAAGAAAAGATAATTACGGAAATGTAACTCAATTCTTTTACGCTGATTTATCCAACCCAGATCTAGTCACTCATATCTATAACAATAATGATGGTAAAACAACTTCCTTACTTTATGATGATCGAGGTTTCTTAGCATTTTTAGTTGTAAACAGAGAGAGCTACTACGTTGCAACAGATCATAATGGTAGTCCATTATTAATTTTTGACAAAAAAGGAGAAGGTGTGAAAGAAGTACACAGAGGACCTTATGGACATGTTTTATTTGATTCAAATCCTCACTTTTATTTACCAATTGATTTTCAAGGAGGTATACTTGATCCTTCAACAGGAATGTTGCATTTTGGAGAAATGATCTATGACTCCTTAGCAGGCCAATGGTTAACGCCTAGATGGGATCAGATACTTCATCACGTTACGACTCCTCAACATTTGCATCTGTATAGGTTCCACAAGAATGATCCAATCAACATTGACAAAAGAATTAAAAATAAATTAGGTAAGTTTAGTACTTTTATTAAACAGTTCTCAAAGATTCCGCAGTGGACTGATCATTAAGACACGGTTACCAGCAAATCACCGAAATCAAGCATCACTGGCTGCGGTCAGTGTGCGGGAGGGTGACCACTTGGATCAGTCTGCGTAGGGATCGAGAGTGTGCGGTATTGGTCCTCGTTAAACTGTTCTACCATAAAGTGCTCGACTTTGCGTGCAGGTCGTCGGGCTACCGAAGCGGTGGTGCCACCCCCTCTGCAGAGGATCAAAATTGTGATGGCATATCTTCGGATCATCCTCAGGGATGTTTCCCAGACCTTCACCAATAGCCCATTGTGCAGCTCTAGTGCGACGTAAATAAAAGTACTAGCAAAAATGTTGAGCGCATTAATCGTAAATCATGATCCTACTGGTATAGTTCGTTCACCGGGAGTTGGCACTTGGCTCCACCTCCTCAACGCAGAGTTTACTTCAGTGTTCATATATTCGTGATTAAAATTGAGACAACCCTTAATGGGCTCCAAACAGTGGATTCTTTTTCAATCACTTACTTCGCTTTATAATCTGCTATTTATACCTTTCATTACTCTAGCTAATTAAATACATTTTAAATTTAAAAACTGCTGTTTTTCAAGCAAAATTTCTCTAAAAGGTTAAACTATTTACTCAAAAGAGAGAAATATCATCAAATTTATGAAATATTTCATGTTAAAAAAATGCACATAAAGATTACGAAATAAATATTTTTGCCATATGATGGCCAAATAGCAGCCTTGTTCAAGATTGTTCACATCCTTTTCCCAAAAATAGCGAAATAGTATCGTCGGACACTACGTGATGAAGGCGGAGCCAAACGCCAACTCCTGGTGAACGAACTATAATTGATAAAAGTAAATAAATAAACTGAAGCCTAGTTTCTTTTTTTTCTTTTGATCACATTAACAAGACTTTGAAACTTCCATAGAGTAATTCTAACATATTTAAAGATGCTAGAATTACTCTATGGAAGTTTCCCTCTAATTTCGCATGATCTAGTCTAACAACATGGCGAAAACAGTGTTTTTTTTAGTAACAGAGACATTTTTTATTACAAGAAAATGAATTTCATTCTATGTAGAATGCAATTAAAAAATATTTAAAAGTTGATTTTCAATTTTCAATTAGTTTTAACTAAACCACCACAAAAGGTGTGAACTGTCAGTTGTCACGTGGCACAGCTTTGCTCATTCGCAATGTGTTTAAAATATATACCTCGGATCATTAATTTGAAAATATCAATAAAACAAGATTTATTAACATCGCTTTCAAAATTTTATTCTTAATGTTTGCAGCATAGCCTTCGTTTATTTTATTTTAATATTCTTTCACAATATTAAGTATTCATATGTTAGTTTAATATTCATTCATAATTTTCAGTTTCAGTTATTTCAGTTCATTATATTCTAATTATTTGTTATCGCCATAATAACAAAAGAAAAGAAAAAATTCAAAACACCAATTTTTTTAATCAATATTTACATTTTAATTCATTTTACTTATTTATTTTTAATTGCATTTGTTATGTTTCGACTTATCAATTGTTTTTCTGTTTCTTTTTTTAGTTTCTTTTTAGTTAAGATTTTAGAGGAAACAATATCTTTACTTTTTTTAGTTTATAATACAGTAATGAATTGTAGAATTATTTAATTTGCACCATTCCGTCCAACAATTTTTATGAATGTAAAAAACTTTTAATTTAAGAGTGTTTCATAGATGAATATTTCATTGGTTTATTTAAAAGTAAAAAATAGGGGGACCGGAAAGTAATGTCGTTTCAGTGCATTTGATATTTGTTATCAAGATTTTATTTTTAGTCAATAATGTATTCACACCTCGTTAGCAACAATCTTTCAATGCGCGATCGGAAATGAATCGAAATGGATCGAAGAAAATGAATTGGTTTTTAAGATTAACGAATATTTAATGCGCCGAAATGACATTACTTTCCGGTCCCCCAAATATACAGTCCCTTTTCCACCACATCCCTTATACAGTCCCCCACTAATAACAAGAAAATTATTAGACGCACTATAAGATTCTATGTAAAATCTTAATGATCAGGTCATACTTTACAGCTTTATTGTTTTGACGCGACTAAAACCGGTTTACCCTTGTTTACGCTCGTATATCAATTGGTTAAATTAGGCGATATATAACGTAAATTCGACGATTGGATAAATTGGACTATATATTATATGAATATAGAATGTTTATTATGTCAGGTATTATATTAGTATATTATAATAATAAAGACAAAATTATTAGACGCACTGTAGTTTTTTAATTATTACATGTTTTGCACGAGTATATATGCAATACTTTTATATTTGAACATAAATGTAATCGACTTTCATTCGGGAGATTTTTTATATACTTCCTATTTTTATTTATTTTTAACGTATTGCATTATAATGTTAACCAATTGATACACGAACGTTGACAAATACAAACTGATTTCAGTAGCGTAAAAACAATAAAGCTGTATAGTATCATAGAATCTTATAATGCGGCTAATAATTTGACTGTATAACTATTAAATTTATAATTTTTGTTTTAGATTTACATTCTTGGATCAAAAGTCAAGGCATAGACATCGAGAGCTTAGATTTAGCGGCTCATTCACTTTTTAATCGACTACTTGATAGAGAATCAACTCCACTTTTCTTAGACATGCCATCCGTTCCATTAGTATCTGGATTTGCTTGCGCTATACAGCAAAAACTAGAAAGTTTTGCCGCTCTAACAAGTGTTGCAAGGCCGAAAGTAAAACGGGAACAGCTTTTTGAAACGGTTTTACCGAAAATTAGCACTATGAGTGTTCCGTTTGGAGCTGGTATTACAGTTTCTCGAATCGGTGACCGAGCTTTAGTGAGAACATCGAATGAAGCTGACAACATTTCAAAAGATGTTTTTACATCCGTTTTTAATAACTCTTTCTTATTGGATCTTCATCTTGTTATGCATGGTCAAGACGTATTTTATTTCGTGAAAGACAGAACATGGCGAGTTGCGGATGATTTGAACCAATTACAAAGACTTGGTACAGCAATTAATACAACAGTTCATGAGCCCAAACCTGAAGATATTAAAACTGATAATCATGTAGATGTCCGAGTACATTCCGAGCACGCTATACTTAATATTCGATATGGAACTACTCCCCACAAAGAGAGACAAAGATTATTAAGACACGCTAAAAAACACGCAGTTGGCCAGAGGTGGGCTCAAGAACGCCAAATTATTTTAACTAGTCAAAGAGGTTCTCAAAAGTGGTCTGAAAAAGAAAAAGAACATATTCTGACAACTAGTTCAGTACCAGGTTATAGAGGTGATTATTATCATGATGTAGAACTCTATCCAGAGTTGGCAGACGATCCAGCGAATATAGTATTTCATAAATCGAATCAAAAACAGAGGTGACCGCATTTCGAATGACCTTCCATCGGGTGTTGTTCAAATTTTTACCCCTCATCAGTCTCTTGTTAACTAATGTCCAAAAGTATTGATGTGTTATTTGGATAACTCGTTCATGAGAATAATTATTTTCTACAACCAGCTTGAAATCAACAAAACAGAAGATGAGAAATTCTTATGGACAATCAATACAGTAATACTATATAATAGGCGCAAGAATTTTTTCTATCAAGCTGAGTAAAATAGTTATGCCTGAAATAAAGTATGTTTTACACTAAGAGTATTAGGAAAGAAACAGCAAAAGAGCTTGTGATGCAAAGGCTAAACATTTTGTATTTGAGACTGAGCTTGTAAAAACAAAGGTTGAAGAGGAAAATGTGTATTTCATTACCTCTTTTATTTCCTTCTTCATTAAAATGCTTTGAATTAAAAATTTAACTAAGCAATGAATTTGAAGAAATGCTAAGACCAAGAAGCTTTCTAATTTTCATATTGTTTCCAAATTTCTAAAAGCAATCCAAACGAAATTTCAGTTATGTTTCTAACGTTCAGACGTGTTCACCTTTTTCAGTACAAATTTAATCACTCGAGGTTTTTAAAAGAAAAATTTTAAAAACAAATTTACTCATTTTACATCAGCCTGTCTTCTAATAAAAAATAGCAATAAAACTCATATTTTTATTCATTACATCCGTAAAATCATCCACGATATAAAAATAATAATAATGAATCCCCATGAAATCTTCTTTAATGATTTTAAGAACAAAATTGCGCATTTTACATTAGCCTGTCTTCTAATAAAAAAATAGCAATAAAACTTATTTTTTTGGTCATTACATCCGTAAAATCATCCACGATATAAAAATAATAATAATGAATCCCCATGAAATCCTCTTGAATGAGTTTAAAAACAAAATTACTCATTTTACCTTAGCCTGTCTTCTAATAAAAAATAGCAATAAAACTTATATTTTTGTTCATTACATCCGTAAAATCATCCACGATATAAAAAATAATAATAATGAATCCCCATGAAATCCTCTTGAATGATTTTAAAAACAAAACTGCGCATTTTACATTAGCCTTTATTCTAATAAAAAAATAGCAATAAAACTTTTGCTCCATAAAATAGTCCGCGATATAAAATTAATAATAATGAATCCCCTTGAAATCCT
The DNA here is from genome assembly GCF_043381705.1 of Parasteatoda tepidariorum. Classification (NCBI taxonomy): domain Eukaryota; kingdom Metazoa; phylum Arthropoda; class Arachnida; order Araneae; family Theridiidae; genus Parasteatoda; species Parasteatoda tepidariorum. The sequence continues at coordinate 12,653,919 of NC_092214.1, read as the reverse complement.
CTTGAATAAAGTTTCCCCATAAAACATAGCAACCTACAATGACTTATTTCAAAAAAGATAAATAGCCTATGTCATGGGAATGGAGGTTGTAATGTAATGTCGTTGGGTAGAAAAGCAAGTAATCTATAGCGTGGATGACCTCAGCGTAGCGAATGGTTCCCAAGTGTAGCCCGACCTCAATGTAAGATGTCAAAAATACGAGATCATTTTCATGGAGTGCTGCAACGCGCTTCTATGATACTGGATAACAAAAGTTTATTTTTTTAAATAAGTTTTTCGTCCATTTTAGGTACATTTTATAAAATGAGGTATTATTTTCATAGAAATATGCTTACATTACATTCATTAAGACACAAAAAAACTTCGTGTATAAAAAATTCTATTTTGTTTAAGAAATAAAATGGTGCGTGTAGGCACCATTCACCAAAACAATGAACGAACCATTTAGTTGAAAGCTTGTTTTTTTCATGAAATTTGCTTCTTTTTTAAAATTTGCTGAATTGCAACTTTAATTCATCATAAAAACATAATGATAAATCTCAAAAGGAATACTTATGCATTTTCAAAAAATTTCATTCGTAAATAACAGTTTTGAGTTTTAAAAAAACTTTAATAGTTTAAAAATTTCTCAGCAGAACGTGTTTACTCCAATTGATTTACTTTTATGTGTCTTAAGAACCTTTGACAATAGCATAAAAATAAAATGAGTGAAAAATATACGTCACAGTGTTAATAAAAAAATATTAATTGAAATGGTGCTCTTGCGCACCTTTGGCTGAAAATGGGTAAATATCGGGACAAATTTTTATATTCAAACATGCGATCTTTATGTTAATATGGCACACCATTTATAAAACAATTGTTTGCAATGTAATTGGTGAGTTGATTTCAAATAGGGTATCTATATTTTTTCAGCAACATATTCATGGCTTAAATATACCTATTTTACATATTCTGAGTAAAATCTTTTTTGTGCTGAATTGAATGTTGTTACATTCAAAGAGTTTAAAAGCTATTAAGGTTAGATATTTTGCATAAGAACATTTTATAATTATGCCTATTAACACTTCTGGTGCTGCAATTGAAGACTTTTTTTGTGCAGAATCGATTGAGACAAAGTAATACAGTCGGACTTCTATTTAACGAATTTCTCTATTTTGCGATTTTTTTTTTGAATAATCAAGAAAATTTTGGAAATTTCTTCGTAAAATAACCTCCAAATAGCTAAGGAAATTTTCTATTTAACTAACTTTTCTTTGAGATCCACTTTTCCCAAAATATGTCAGAACATTTCAAACCTGTTAACGCATTTTATGGGGGAAATGACCTTGAATTGATTTTCGTATCCACTTAAATTTTTGAGAAAACAGTAAAATCCCTTTTTGTTTGCATTTCAAACTCAAAAAAAGTTAACGGATTTTTTCTGTAGCAATTAAATTTAAGAACGTATGTAGCATGATAGTGTAACACTGGATAATTTTTTTGCTCTATTCTTGCTTTTCATGCAGATTTCTTTTATGGTTAAGATTTATAAAATAAATAATAGATACTAGTTTACAAGATAAAGGTGTATCAATTGCTATTTTAATAATGAATTTAAAGCATGTTTTGCGTTGTTTAAGTACTTCAAAAGATGATTTTCTATTTAATGAATTTTCAATATAACGAACTTAATATCATGATTTTGCGACTTCGTTAAATAGAGGTGTGAGTGCATATAATAATTTTAAAAAGTAAAGACGTTTTTAAATATTAGAAATACAAGTTTGCATCTAAACCTGTTAAGATATCCATTATTGCTATATTGAGGCAATGTTTCTTATGTATTTTTTAATGCAGTAAAATAAATTTAAAATCAGTAGAATAGAAAGGGTTTTGTGCGTTGACGGGTATAAATTTTATACATAAAACCCTTATTTCCTTGAAACCATTATCTTATCAATTTAATTTTCTTTTTAGTGAACTAAATAAAAAAAGTGCAAAAAAATGTGTCTCGATAACCGTGTCAGATTTGTAAATATTTCAAAAAAGAATGTAGGAGAGTTTAACACAGTATATTTTATATACTTTTAAACTATCAACCAGATATTGATTTTATTCAATTGAGCGAATACCTTTTCTGTCTGATATTGATCTTCTTAAATAAAAGACATTTAGAAATATCAAAACACACTTAAAAATTCATTTCCAAATAACTGCAGCTTTCGACAGTCATTATGACACTTTTTTTATAGATTACAAAAGAAACATCAAAATTTTTCATTTGAGAACAAGGTGATTTTCTATTGGAAGAAGTTTTTTGTAGATGTTATTTAAATTCTGAGAATAAATATACTTTTTTGTGATACACAGATGAAGGCACTATCTGGCTAAATCAAAAGCATTTTGCTACAATAATTCTTTAATTTTATGTTTTATTCTTTAATTTTATGAACTATGAAACATTTTTACGAGTTTTATGAACTAGGGCTGACTAAATAATCTAAAATTTGAAAGGAATCAGCTGATTGGTTGATCCCAAAAAGATTTATTTTAGAATTCCAGAGAATTATTCCTTTTATTTATTATCAATTAGTTTCGTATCCTAAATCCAAAAGTACTTCGATCCTTATTAATTTCAATATTGAAATAATTATCACGCAATAAGCCTTTTGGCAATAAAGCTTTCACGTATTAAGCCTAAACCTTCAGGCAATAAGGCCTTCACGTAATAAGTTTAAAACATAAATAAAAATTCGTTGATTATTTAGAAAAATATTGTGTTTTCTTAAAATAAATTGTTCTGAAATCATAAGGACTTATTCATAACGCACATCCAAAACAATTATAGAAGCAGCATATTTTTTGCTGAAACAATTCAAGAGATCATTCTATAAATATTCGAAAAATGCATATGAAGTGAAACACAAATGCTTGGCAATCTATCGAAAGAGCTTCATTATTGTGCTTTTAAAAACATTTTTTCGTCTTTGTTTCGTAAGATGTTTATTAAAGACAATATCATATTTATGCTAGGAAAAAAAAGGCTGTTAAAATCTAACTAATCACAAGGCAAATGTTATAAACAGGTTTGATTGTGGGAGGAGATACACTGTTTATTACTCATGTTTTCCTCTACTGTAATTTGTTAGTTTTCAATATTGTTTTTTTTCTTCACTTACATATTAATTTCAACATACATTTTTATTCTAAATATAACTCTTTCATTCATGAAATAACTGACTTGCCAAATAAATTTATATTGTATATTCATTTCTATCATTCTATATTGACAACTAAATTATGAAAATTTGTAACTACTTTTTTCTTATCGTCAAACATTACACCATGTTTTTTTTTAAAGATTTGTGTTTTTTTATTATTCAACTTATAGTAAAAAAACATGAGCGCAGCAAACAATTTATCTTCTTTTTATTCTATATTTTTGTGATTGTGCGTGCTAGGTGAACATAAGTTACTTGTAAACCTTTTTTGTTAACAGCCTCTCATGACTAAATTATTATTTAGAAAGTATTTTGTTCTGAACGAAAATGTTTGTTATGCTACACATTTTCCTCACTCATCCTTTTTGTTATATTTAAATTAGTTGTTATTAAAGATGTGTTGTTTTTAGAAATAACTTATTCAGTATTAACTTGTCAAACAGAAAGTTTTTATTTATTCGCACTGCAAGAAATAATACCACGAACAATTGAATACTGTAAATAAATAAACTGTATTGCTTTTATGGGTGAGTTATTATTGCATGAAAGTTTTTATGCAGAGTATTGTTGATGTGTGTAATACCAACCTGAAATAAAAAATTAAGCTGTTGTTATATAGTCTCTTCACTTTCATACTTTTCACTTCACATCTAAAAACAAATGCCAAATATTAACATCTCTAAAATGTAGTTTTTTAAAAAAATATGATATCATGTATAACATGATATCCTGTAATGAATATCAACATAAATACAAATATGATATGTAATAAATATCAACATAAATGCAAATATGATATCCTGTAATAAATATCAGCATAAATACAAATATAATATCTAATAGATATCAACATAAATACAAATATGATATCATGTAATAAATATCACCATAAATACAAATATGACAGCAAGGGTATTTTATAACCGTCGTTGCACAGCCGACAGAATTTTTGAGTATACAACTACTAATGCTCAACTCCGTAGTTTTGTAATTTTGAACCCAATCTAGAAGACAAGGGAACTTCTGGATCAAGTATTGGGAGCTATGCATCTTCCTGGATTACTTTTTGATGGAACTGACCCTCAATTGCGTTACATGGAGAGGAAAACCACAAAAACCACACACGGTTAGCATGATGACAAGGAGACGCATGATCTGCCTTCAACTGAAGATATTTTACTTCAGCACTGTGGTCGGGGCAAGCCAGTATCGACAAGCCATTGACCTCATTGGAAGGACCTTTATTCGCCAAGCTCTGACCCATCACTGCTGGGAAGAACTGGGAGCCTGACTGTACTCATTTCACACTATAACAGCCGGTAACCTAATTTTGGACCCTAAGGGAAGAGTGTCATCATCTCCAAGCATCTCTTCTTAACGCAATTCATAATGTCCGCTGTTTAAAAGTGCTCACTTCAATCTTTCTAATATCCTCATTTTACGCTCAAATTTTAGAATTGCACATAACAATCTTGTCGCGCTATAAGAGGCTTCATTTGATATAGTTAGGAACATTTTTATTTCCGCTCATTATTATGGTTATACCTTGAACCAACTTTTTATTATGCAGAAAGTAATAACTTCATGGAAAATTAGCATTTTTTATGAACTAATTCTGAATTAACGAGAAAATTCCTATTAAAATTAGTCCATTGGATAATACTCCTTACATATCTTCTCTTCTAAACTTGATCAAAATTAATTTTCGTGCACATTTCAAGTATAATAAATCAAATTTATCATAAATTTAATACCAAGTAATATTTTGTTGGAATATTAATTTTGAAAACTGGCTTTTTTTTCTTCTTTTTTTTTAAAAAAGAAAGATAGTTTAGTATTTATTAGTCTTGTGTTCAAATATAAGCACTTCAGGGTTTCATATATATATATATATATATATATATATATATATATATNTTATATTCAAGATTAATATTAATTTTTTATCAGTAAATAGTTATTATAATCATAAACTCAAGAAAGAAAGACATATTAACTATATATATATATGTATGTATATATATATATATATATATTACGAAAAAGTATTTCTCATAACGCTTTTCAAATAAAAGCAAAAGTTACTAAATTCATTAATATAGAGATATGTTTCTTTTGTAAATCCATTTTACATATTTATGGTAATTCTTTTTAGCTTTCATTTCAACAGAAGTTCAGCTTCGTTGTTTTATTTTTAATTCATGCATATACACCAGATCAATTAATGATAAATCGATGAAAAATCTAATTTCTTTTGAATATTCTTTTATTGGTTAATATCTAAAAATGTTATCTTTAAAAGGTCTGGGAGGGGGGGGGGGAAGCGGCAAAAGAAAGTCGATCATCTCGAAAAAGTTGATAGCTACAGTCTATTACATATATCTTACCGAAACAGATGAGATTAAATAAGAGATAAATAAATCATTTACAGATTCTTAATTTTATGTTGATTATAACTAAGTATACTACAACTTCTTTGCGAATTAATTATGGATACGTTTTGGATTTTTTGTTCAATAAGAATGCACCGACAACAGAAAGAAATGGAATTATATCATTATCCTCTTATGTTACAGTTATTTTCTTCTAATATACACCAAGTGCAACTCTATTAGGACAAATTCAATATCTTGGCGCATTTTCCAGCACAAAATTTAGCATAATTTTGCAAAACCTAACAAACTTCTCCTTACATAGACCTTTATGAGACGTTATTAGGTGATTGGTGGCTCGTTCATAACACTCTGCAATAGAGGGAGATTAGGTTCTATCCAACTTCATCCACTAAATGCTTAATATAATTAATATCTGGGGCTGTCCAGCGTGATAAAGTAAAGTCATGTATCAGAAGTTGGACGCATTGAAAGTTGATCATTGTGAAAAATCATCAGTATATAAGGTCAACACTGGTGTTTTCTGAAGCAAACAAGTATGAATAAATATTTGTTTTTATAAACTCCCTTTTACCACCATTTTTTTATGATGTTTGTTTCAATCGAACCCAATGTAACTGCAGTCTTACTATGCATCGTTACTATTGTGAAGCAACTTTCCCAAAAGGTGTGCCACGAAATCCTTTTGAGTTTTAACATCGAGCTTTTCAATTAGAAAAATTCAAGAATAAAGAATTACATTTCTCTAATACATTGTTAAAAATTCTGAGCCACGTTGCACCGAAAATCAGTATTCATTTGCGGGCTGCATAAAATGGAGTTACCCTATTTTCGTATTTTCACTAGATCCAAATATCAGTAGAAGGCAGTACCAAAAGAATTTTATTTAAATTTATAGTGATAAAGTATTTCCTTTTTTTTAGTAAAAAACGTGCAAATATTTCCATAATTTCTCACTACGTAACTTTAAATGCTGGAATTCAGCATTTAAACGAAATTTGTTATAAATAAAAAAGTACGACTTTTTTTACTCTCTTAGAAACTATTGTACCGAAGTCAGTTTAAATTTGGGATTATATGTCATCAAAATGAATTCAAAAATCTGTATATAATAGTAAATTCAACCATTTTTCGAGAATTATTAAATTTAAATAAAAAAAATGAAAAGTAAAAAAAAATTACTTCCTGCATAGAATTGCAAAGCAATTTTTGAGTTTATTGCCTAGAAACTATTGGACCGATTCCAAGTTAGGATTTAAGAAAATTTAGAAATTAAGAGCAAAAATTTATATGTAATCATTTTAAATGCTTGTGTATAATAAATCAAAATGTTTTTTTTCTATTATTATTAAATTTAAATAAAATGATAAAAATAAATAACTTTTTGTGTGTGTAATCCAATTCAAATTAATTATTAAATTAATTTATGGTAACAAAAAGATGGAAAAAGTCATTTTTGTAAGTATTTATCATTAGATAAACATTTTTTTTTTAATTAACTTGAAAATTTCATTTTTCAAAATAATTGCTCAGTTTCGGAGATATTGCATTACTGGAAAAAAAAACTAATTTTCTCTCTTGAATAAGTTATTTGAACTGAAGATTCCTGGCCAAATTATTAGGCGCACTATAAAATTCTACATAAAATCTTAATTATCAGGTGATATAATACAGCTTTATTGTTTTTACGCAACCGATACCGGTTTGAACTAGTTTACGTTCGTGTAGAAATTGGTTAAATTAGACGATATATAATATAAATTTGACGATATATTATATAAATATAGAATATTTATTATATCAGGTATTTTACTAGTATATTATAATAATTAGACCAAATTATTAGACGTACTGTAGTTTTTTAATTATTACATGTTTTGCACGAGTATATAAGCAATACTTTTATATTTCAACTTGAACGTAATGGGGTTTTAATCATGAGATTTTTTATATACTTCCTATTTGTATTTATTTTTAACGTATTGCATTGCAATGCTTACCAATTGATACACGAACGTGAACAAGTGCAAAATCTGATTCACCCTCGTAAAAACAATAAAACTGTCTATTATCACCTGTTAATTAAGGTTTTACTTTGAATTTTAAAGTGCGTCTAATAATTTGGCCAGGGGCTGTAGTTACTTCCATACTTTTATAAACAAAATTAGGCGAAAAAAAAGTTTTTTTTTTATTTATTTAAACACTGAAAATCTGTGTGTCTAATTTCCTTTTCCTCTTATTAATTACCACATTTAAGAATAAGATTACATGTTGCTAAATGAAAATCTAATATCATTAGATCAAAAGTTATATACGTGTTTTGCTATTAAAAAATAAATAATGCCAGCTTTTTACTAATTCACCCATTAAATAAATTTGCAAGAAATAAAACCCTTGTACATTAAAATAAACCTTTGTACATCAAGCGTCAAATTAAACCAATTTTTATTAAAATATTACTGAATTGTTAATTAAAAAAACGGCGTCTTGGCGACATTTTCGAAAGTCCTTGGCGAAGGAGAATAACCCTTGGAGCGAAACCTGTACGGAATTGTGAATAGTAGGAAGTAGGAAGCAAACGAGCTATGCAACTTAAAAAGCAGGCTCGAAAAAGGGAATCGTAATGAATGACAACAGGAAGTGTTTTTTTTTTCAGTGTTCTGTGTGGAAATAATGATTAATATATCGATCGTTCACTCTTTAATATGGATCGTATATTTTATATGGATCTCGCTCTTTAATATGGATCGTATTAAATAGATTATGATTTCATTTTAATGATTTTCTTTACAATATGGCTTTGAAACAAGACAATATTTATATGAAAGACTCTGTGAGACGTTTTAAGGACATGTGGCTTGATGGTTCAATGGATCATATTCATTTTTTATTAGACTGTTTCGTGGTTTCAGCTGGTTCTGAACCACCTCAACTTGGAAGATATCATCCTCAATCTGATCCTGAAGAGTTTGTTGAAAAAGAAGTTCCTCGTTATAGGGTAATGTCCCCCGATGACATGATAGTCAGAGAATTGTCCGAAATGCGTATGGTTTTGGAAAGACTTATGGAAAATCATCCTAAAGAAGTTGGAGAATTTTATGAATGTGGTATTTGTTTTGATTCACAATGGTTATATCGACGATCATGCTGTTATTTTCCTGTCTGTTCCAATTGTTTACAAATTTATCTTTCTTTCAAGATTAATAATGGTCTCGTCAAAATTGAATGTTGTAACACAGAGTGTAATGTTTTTGTTCACAGGGATGAAATTTCAGTTCGGTTAAATAAAGTGGACAAAGATAAATTTAACAAATTACTAGTGCTAGCTAATCAGGACTTGAGCACAAAAACGTGCCCTCGATGCAGTCACCTTACAAAAAAACACAAAAAGGATAATCATTTTCCTAAGTAAGTACTTTTTGGTTTCTGTGATTTTAAATAATATGAATACATTATTTTATTAAAAATCTATAATTTTATTTAAATATTTATGAAATTCTATTTATATTTATGCACACTTTAATACTTCTCTATTTAAATAAAATTATCATTATAATAACTTTTATCATCAGGTCACCTTAAGCAATGGAAAAATCAGTAATTCTTTGAATACTCCTATATTTTATGTGTAAGAATGCGTAAGTTTGTTTCAAAAATGTTTCGTAAAAACATAAGAAAATACTTACATAATAGCAGATTAATTCTATTTATATTTATGCTCTCATTACTTTAATACATTTCTATTTAAATAAAATCATAATTATAATAACTTTTATCATCAGGTCACCTTAAACAATACATTTGTTGGAAAAATCAGCAATTCTTTGAATACTCCTATATTTTATGTGTAAGAATGCGTAAGTTTGTTTCAAAAATGTTTCGTAAAAACATAAGAAAATACTTAAATAATAGCAGATTAATTCTATTTATATTTATGCACTCGCTACTTTAATACTTTTCTATTTAAATAAAATTATCATTATAATAACTTTTTTCATCAGGTTACCTTAAACAATACATTTGCTAGAAAAATCAGAATTGCAAAGGTTGCATTTTTTGAATACTCCTATATTTTATGCGTAAGAATGCGTGAATTTGTTTCAAAAATGTTTCCTAAAAACGTAAGAAAATACTTCAAAAACTACTTTAAGAGTGGATAAATAAGTTCTTCCTTCAATCTATTTCTTGTCAAAATAATGTTTTGTTAGTTATTTTTTTAAACAAGCATCAAAACACTAAATTGCTTTTTCGAACCACACAGTAATATAACTTATCCGCTATTTGTTTAGAATATTATCCTATCCTATTTAAGCTTATTCTTCATCTAGACGCTTTTTTATTTGTTCCATTTGCTCAATTATTCGTATGAATGTTAATAAGAAACAATTGTTTTTGAATGTTTGAAAACTTTAGAATAACTTATGTTCTTTTTAATCAATTGGCGGAATTTACTCAATCTGTGTAGTGCATTTATTTAGTAATTTTTGGCGTAATGTTTAATGCACAACACAAAGAACGTACTTCCTGAATTCTATGATTAGGTCTTATTCTTAATGTCAAATAAAAAAGCACGCATTAAGTCACCTACAATACAATAAATAAAATTAAAAATAGGACTTTTTATTCAATGGAATGAATAAAATAAATGTCACATAAACAGATTTTAAATATAATATTTATTTTAAGGTCACTTGAATTCCCTTCTAACGGAATAAATTGGATAAAACATCAAAAGTTTTGACAGATCGATTTAATTTTTGTAGTAAGACTTATTATATTTAAATTTTCTTCAATTTTAATTCATTTTTTAAATTTTTCTGGGATATTTAAAATACTTTTTTAAAAATTCAATACGAATCGGAAAAATTCCTGTTTCATGAAACTAACATATTTTAAAATATTTTTCTGTTTAAAATATTCGCAAAATGATGCCCCCCAGACATTCATTTCCCTAACAACAATTTTTTCTTGGCCCCAATATGTGATCTGTATGAACATGTTTTTAATAATGCTTCTATATAGGGCAAATATCTGCCTATATACGGTCAATATAAAGCCTATATTGGCTGAATAATGAAAACTCTATATACGACCGATATTGGTTGTAAAGTGGCTGTAAAATATCGGATAAATCGGACAATTGTATACAGGTCAAAATGTTGGAAATTAATGTCCTTTGGAGCCCTTATTGTGCAAAAATTCATGAATATTGGTCCAATGTGGGCCCTAGTTATTTTGCTGCTAGGGTTGCGCCCCCCCCCTCTTTTTTTTTACTAAGCTTAGTAATTATAAATTTGCATTTGTTGCAGTTTTTGTGGCTTTTTCGTTGTACATTGCGAAAAAAGTGAATACCCTGAGTGACGGGGAGGTCACTGTGTCCTCCCTTTTCGCAATTCAGCAAATTTTGCTTCGAAATGTTATACAAAAGCAAAAATTATCCTCTTCCATTTACATAAATAATAATTTGGAGCATTTTAATTAAGGGTAAATATTTATATAAAATAATAACGAGTATATCATCATTTGCTTATCGTGCTGTCCTTTCTTACTTCCGTATGCGACGACAAATTGTTTGTTATTCGATTCATGAAAATTTTTATTTTTATTTTAATTTATTTACTTATAAAATGGTTAATTATTTCTTTCACTTATTGACTAGAATAAAAGTAAAGCATTCCAGCAACAGCCTATTCTGTGCCAGGAGGTTAAGACTTCTAAATTTCGTGACCTATGACCTGCAATGTTGTCAGAATTGCGTTTTCATTCCTTGTTAAGTTGGTACTCATTGATCTAATGCTTTGTCTTGCTGGGAATTGAATCCCAGTTCTTCACAACAGTTCAAAACCCAGCAGTTATGGGTCAGGGGTATAGTATTTATTACTTAACATAAGCCGTGATGGCTGAGGGGATAGAGCGTTTGCCTCCTAATGAGGTGTACCGGGTACGAATCCCGGCGATGGCTGGTCGATTTAAATTCCACACCCGGCTTGCACCGACCACAGTACTGACGTGAAATATCCTTAGTGGTAGACGGAAGTCCCCTTGCCGTCAGACTAACCGTGGGAGGATCTCGTTGTCTCCATGTAACGGGGTTAGCTCCATCAAAAAGTCCTCCACGAAGGCACCTAACACTTGATCTAGAAGTTCCTTTGTCTTCTGGATTGGGTTCAAAATTACAAGGTTACGGAGTTGAACATAAGTAGTCGTAATCCCAAAAATTGGGTCGGCTGTTATAAAATATAATAAAAAATAAAACAGTTCAATACCTTACTTACTGACCAATAACGGCTCATTTACTGGAATAATTATGCATAAAATTGTTAATCAGTAATATATTGATGAAAAATAGCGTAGAGTGAAAAAAATTAGCAACGAAATACTTTTTTTCTTGAAACTAATGAATTACATGCCTATTCCGTCAAATTAAGAATTTCATTCGGTCCCCTCCCAAAAATATAATGCTCTCCAAAATATAGAAGCACCTGCAATCTGGAAAATCGATGCCCCGGGACAGGAGAACGATCAAAAGTTTGGAATCGTTAATTATGTTTTTTTGCATTTTATCTCTTTCTTATCTTTTTAAGCAAATCGAAACTCAACTGTAATTAAATAATAGTGAAAGTTTTTCAAATTGTAAGGCAAACAAATTTTACATAATTTTAAAAGATGTCCTTTTAAGGACCAAAATACAAATTTTGATCGAATTGAGTCAATAAGATTATAAGTTATCTCATTTTAGAAAGTTGTGTATTTAAAAATCAAATTCCTCAAGAACTATTCAGCCAATAACTCTATTATTATTTCCTCATTGAAAAGCAATGCTTGTATTTTCTCTATATGTTAAAAATATTTCTTCTACATCAGTTACTCAGATTTTTTTACGAGCTCATTCAAAAGTTTATTCATAAATATTTTACAGTATTAACATTAGAAAACTTTCGTTATAAAAAAAAAGCAAGAAATCAATACCAAAAAGAATTTATGAAGAATTATTCCCTGAATTTATACATACTAATGCACTCTTAGAAATTTCTCGAAAAATAAATTTGAATAACAATTTATTTAATGATTATTTTACCATATTCAATCAAAAGCGTCAAATAATCAAAAATAAAATAGTAATCAAGCTGCTAAGTGTGAGAAAAACAGTTTATAAACTGTTTTCAATTAATAGGGTTAAACAACCAGAATGAAGCCACTTAGTTCTATGCAGCTGCGTACTTATCATAGCCGACCGGGCTAATCATGACCATGGTCCCATTATTGACACCACAATATTTCCTCCACTCTTCAACACACGAAGAAGAGCACTCGAAAAGCTCCTATTGTCTAGTTCAGGGCTGTCCAACTGCAAAGAGCCCACGGGCCAGAATTCCGGTCACTGATCACCTGGCAGGCCGCAGTTTGAAAAAGTTAAACAATACCCTCTTAGCTCTTATACAATAACAATTAATAGTTGAATTATTAATTATTAAACAATGGAACAGAAGGATTATAAAACAATTTGCTTACATTTTAATGGGAGAACTGAGGCCGATCAGACTGAAAAAGAAGTTGGCGGGCCGCCAGTTGGACAGCCCTGGTCTAGTTAAATATATTTTGCAAAATGCTAGTTGTAAATGGTTAAAAAACAGTAATTCATGGTTTTATAAGCATACTATTTGTAAATGGTTACAAAATCATCAAAAATGTTAATTGGATGGACAGACATAATTTTAGAACAGTGTGAGTACTAGAGTATCGGGGAGACTTAACTACTCCTGTCACAATTATTTTTAAAATCCCTGTTTTTCATAACTTAAAGAAATGAAAGTGAGCTAATTATTTAATCCAATCTTAACTCATTTGAATGTTTTCCTTCTGAAACTCATTCTTTTAAAAACCATTCTTATTAATTAATTCACTTTCATGCTATCAAAATATTAATCTCTCTATTGAAGCTATTTTCACAGTTTCAATTGTTTTTAGCCAAGAAAAATTTATCGCCATTTTATCAATAAATTAAAGTAATTATTTTCTAACTAGCCAGAGTGCTTAAAACTAATATTTAGCTGAGTGACTGTTGTGCCCTTTGCATTTGGGCTACTTTGAATTGTTAAATAAACGAAAGCAACCAATAAAAGTTTACAAGGTAAAATTCACTATTACTTAACATGAACCGCGTTTGCTGAGGGGATAGAGCGTTCGCATTCCAATGAGGTGAACCGGGCTCGAATCCCAATGATGGCTGGTCGATACAAAACCGCATCCGGCTTGCACCGACGATAGTACTGACGTAAAATATCCTCAGTGGTATCATGGGTTGGAGTCCCTTTGCCGTCAGGTTAACCGTGGGAGGAAGGCTACGTAGTTGAACATTAGTAATCATCAACCCGAAAATTGGGTCGGCTGTTCAACAACGGTTATATTATATATTACAAACGCAAGACACTCGGTTACCATGTATCGAGAACATCGTTCTCAATCAAAGTTGGAAAAAAAAAAACTTAATTGTAAGCAACTTATACTCAACTCCTTTGAGCATTATCCAAGTATTAAATGAAGGTAAAGGAATCCCTTTACCTTCAGACTAACAGTGGGACGTGGTCTTCTTCTCCATGAAACGCAAATACGGGTTAATTCCATCAAAATGTCCTCCACGAAGGCAAATTCCTTCCAATACTCTATCCAGAAGTTCCCTTGTCTTCTGGATTAGGTTCAAAATTACAAGGCTATGGAGTTGAACATTATGAGCCCAAAAATTGAGTCGGCAGTTCAACGACGATTACATTAAAAAAAATTATTTAGCATAATATTACCGGAGGTTACATTCAGTCATTTTATAGTAAGGACTTTTCACAAGTGATTTAACCAGAGTTTTGTGCAGGAATTAGCGAAAGTAATTAAAAAACCTCCCAAAAGTTTTATATGCTTACGTGAATTTTTTCGCATTTTTTATGCATCATCTTCATTCCCAATAAAAATTTTAAATTTTTCAGGAAAATTTTTTTTTAATTTTCAAAAAGTGTTATACAAAAACAAATTACCACTCAAACGTTGTGTATAGCATAAAATATTTTTTTTCAGAATTTTTGAGCAATATTTCCACTCCTTGCAACAGCTCTAAAAATTATAATATTTTACATTAAGTACAAAATTTTAAGAAAATGCCAAGTTTTCAAAAATTGTCAGAAGAAAATATAACACCTTGCAAACGTGGTGTATTTACTGAAATATTACTCATGAATTGTTTTCTTTTTCCTTATTAACGGACACTGGAGGGTTTTTTAAAGCTCTTTTCATATTAACCCCGTGGCAGAATCATGGCGACGCAGAACTGTACAGTTCTTGCAGAAAGATTTTTCTTTTGGGAAGTAAAAAAAATTGGTTTGCTTTTCAGTAGAAATTTGAATCGCGCAAATAAATAATCATTTTTGAATCGCTCAATTTATGACGATATCGTAAATCAAGTTTGATTGTAGTTTCAGTAGTTATTGATTTTCACGTGGCTTTAAGATATCCCGATATATTTCTGTCGTCAATTCGAATTGCGCTTTTTAAGGCAATGATTCTATCGATTTTTTTGGCAGTTATTGCTTTTGATTTCCACATAATTCTCGATATTTTTCATACGATATTATTCATTACAATAATCAATGGAACGAAACATGCTTTTGAGTAAGTGTCGCGTAATTTCGATCTGTGTTTCGGTAATTACTGCCACAGATTTCATGATATTTTATATGTTTAATGTGATGATGATTTGCAAAATGCAATAAAGGAAATCCCCCAACAAAAAGCGTGAATCAAAAAAATATTGCATATTGAATTCAAAAAAATAACCTTAAATTATATCTTTGTTATTGTTGAAAGTATCTTGTAGAAAGGATTCTACCACGGGGCATACTAATAATGCTATTGTGAGGCTTATAAAATTATAACAAAAAGTAAACAAGGCTTCACAAGAAAGTTCATCTAAAGAGAGAGAAGCTTTTTCATGTCTGTAATATGAATGAGATTAATTTGCAAGTTATATCTTTATTATTGTTAAAAGTATCTTGCAAAAAGGATTCTACCACGGGCATATTAATAATGCTATTGTGAGGCTTATAAAATTACAACAAAAAGTAAACAAGGCTTCACAAGAAAGTTCATCTAAAGAGAGAAAAGCTTTTTCCTGACTGTAATGTGAATGAGATTAAAAGTCTGTGAACAGTTCATTAAAAAGATGGAATTATAAGAAAAACAAATCTAGATTTAGGCATAGTACAAGTTTACAAATTTAAAAAAAAAAACAAGTTAAATTAATACTTGAAATTCAAACTTTGTTACTTAAAATATATTACTGAAAACTTATAATTAAATTACTACATTTATTAAATATTTTTTAAGTGAAAGCGATTTATTCAAATTAAAACATACCTTATAAAAGCACACCAATCTAAAATTATCCTTCAATTATTGCAAGTACACAAATTGAGTAATTTTAATTGCACCTTAATATTTTCAATGCTATATTTAAGATAAATGAAACTAACATTAAAGAAAAACATTTTTATATTATATTATTGAAAACACAATTAAAACAAACAAAACATTTACTATCATAAAAAGGAATCAACTGATCAATATACATTTAATGTTAATTAAATATTGATCATAACTTCGAATTAAAAAAAAACGAGAGAAAATAATAAGTTGTTCAAATTTTTACTCCATATGATTCTTGTCATTAAACTCAAAAAGAATAACTAATGTTTACTAACGGATAACTTTTAACAGCTTTTCTGTCTTTATTCGAAAAGTTATTGATATAAAATTGAGTATTCTAAAACAAATTATTGAAAGGCAGAAGAGGAAGGGGATTAAAGAAATTCATTAAACTTTTGCTCGTAAAAAAGAATAACAAATCTTTACTAACAGAAAACTTTTGATAGCTTTTCTGTCTTTGTTTGAAAACGTATTGATATACAATTGAGTATTCTAAAACAAATTATTGAAAAGGTGAAGAGGAAAGGGATTAATGAAATTCTTTAAACTTTTGCTCATAAGAAAGAATAACTAATCTTTACTAACAGATAAATTTTTACAGCTTTTCAGTCTTTGTTTAAAATTGATATAAAATTGATATAAAATTGAGTATTCTAAAACAAATTATTGAAAGGGCGAAGAGAAAGGGGTAGAAGGAAATTCATTAAACTTTTGCTCATAAAAAAGAATAAATAATCTTTACCAACAGATAACATTTGTGAGCTTTACTGTCTTTGTTTGAAAAGTTATTGATATACAATTGATTATTCTAAAACAAATTATTGAAATGGTGATGAGAAATTCTTTAAACTTTTGCTCATAAAAAAGATTAACTAATATTTACTAACCAATAACTTTTTATAGCTTTTCTGTCTTTGTTTGAAAAGTTATTGCTATACAATTGAGTATTCTAAAACAAATTATTG
This sequence comes from Parasteatoda tepidariorum, assembly GCF_043381705.1. Classification (NCBI taxonomy): domain Eukaryota; kingdom Metazoa; phylum Arthropoda; class Arachnida; order Araneae; family Theridiidae; genus Parasteatoda; species Parasteatoda tepidariorum. The sequence continues at coordinate 12,636,888 of NC_092214.1, read as the reverse complement.
AAAGGGTGAAGAGGAAGGGGTTTAAAGAAATTCATTTAACTTTTGCTCATAAAAAAGAATAACTAATGTTGCCAACAGATGACTTTTTATAACCTTTCCGTCTTTGTTTGAATAATTATTGATATACAATTGAGTATTCTAAAAAAATTATTGACATGGTTAAGAGGAGGGTGTTTATAGAAATCCATTTAACTTTTGCTCGTAAAAAAGAATAACTAACGTTGCCATCAGATAACTTTTTATAACCTTTCTGTCTTTGTTTGAATAGTTATTGATATACTATTGAGTATTTAAAACAAATAATGGAAATGGTGAAGAGGAAGGGGTTTAAAGAAATGCATTTAACTTTTGCTTACAAAAATACAATAACTAATCTTTACTATCATATAACTTTTCATATTTTTTCTGTCTTTGTTTGAAAAGTTATTGATATACAATTGAGTATTTTAAAACAAATTATTGAAAGGGAGAGGAGGAAGGGGTTTAAAGAAATTCATTTAACTTTTGCTCATAAAAGGGAATAACTAATGTTTCCAACAAATAACTTTATATAATCTTTCTGTCTTTGTTTGAATAGTTATTGACATACAATTTAGAATTCTAAAACAAATTATTGACATGGTGAAGACGAAAGAGTTAAACTAAATTCATTAAACTTTTGCTCATAAAAAAGAATAACTGATGTTTACTAACAGATAATATTTTATAGCCTTTCTGTCCCNCTATTCTTGCTTGGAAGGGGTTTAAAGAAATTCATTTAACTTTTGCTCATAAAAGGGAATAACTAATGTTTCCAACAAATAGCTTTATATAACCTTTCTGTCTTTGTTTGAATAGTTATTGACATACAATTTAGAATTCAAAAACAAATTATTGACATTGTGAAGACGAAAGAGTTTAACTAAATTCATTAAACTTTTGCTCATAAAAAAGAATAACTGATGTTTACTAACAGATAATATTTTATAGCCTTTCTGTCCTTGTTTGAAAAGTTATTGATATACAATTGAGTATTCTAAAACAAATTATTGAAACGGTGAAGAGAAATTCATTAAACTTTTGCTCATGAAAAAGAATAACTAATCTTTACTAACAGATAACTTTTTATAGCTTATCTGTCTTTGTTTGAAAAGTTAATGATATACAATTGAGCATTCTAAAACAAATTATTGAAAGGGTGAAGAGGAAGGGGTTTAAGGAAATTCATTAAACTTTTGTACATAAAAATAGAATAACTAATCTTTTCTAACATATAACTTTATAGCTCTACTGTCGTTGTTTGAAAAGTTGTTGATATACAATTGAGTATTCTGAAACAAATTATTCAAAAGGTGAAGAGGAAGGTGTTTAATAGAATCCATTAAACTTTTGTTCCTAAAAAAGAATAACTAATCTTTACTAACAGATAACTCTTTGTAGCTATTCTGTCTTTCTTTGAAAAGTTATTGATATACAATTCAGTATTCTAAAACAAATTATTGAAATGGTGAAGAGAAATTCATTAAACTTTTGCTCATTAAAAATAATAACTAATCTTTACTAACAGATAACTTTTTATAGGTTATCAGTCTTTGTTTGAAAAGTTAATGATCTACAATTGAGCATTCTAAAACAAATTATTGAAAGGAGGAAGAGGAAGGGGTTTAAAGAAATTCATTAAACTTTTGCTCATAAAAGAGAATAACTAATCTGTACTAACAGATATCTTTTTGTAGCTATTCTGTCTTTGTTTGAAAAATTATTGATATACAATTGAGTATTCTAAAACAAATTATTGACATGGTTAAGAGGAAGGGGTTTATAGAAATTCATTTAACTTTTGTTCGTAAAAAAGAACAACTAATGTTGCCATCAGATAACTTTATAGCTCTACTGTCTTTGTTTGAAAAGTTGTTGATATACAATTGAGTGTTCTGAAACAAATTATTCAAAAGGTGCAGAGGAAGGGGTTCAATAGAATTCATTAAACTTTTGCTTCTAAAAAAGAATAACTAATCTTTTCTAACAGATAACTTTTTGTAGCTATTCTGTCTTTGTTTGAAAAGTTATTGATATAAAATTGTGTATTCTAAGACAAATTATTGAAATAGTGACGAGGAAAGGATTTGAAGAAATTCATTAAACTTTTGCTCATAAAAAAGAATAACTAATGTTTACCAACGGATAACTTTTGATAGCCTTTCTATCTTTGTTTGAAAAGTATTTGATGAACAATTGAGTATTCTAAAACAAATTACTGACATGGTGAAGAAGAAAGGGTTTAACTAAATTCATTAAACTTTTGCTCATAAAAAAGAATAACTGATGTTTACTAACAGATAATATTTTATAGCCTTTCTGTCCTTGTTTGAAAAGTTATTGATATACAATTGAGTATTCTAAACCAAATTATTGAAATGGTGAAGAGAAATTCATTAAACTTTTGCTCATGAAAAATAATAATTAATCTTTACTAACAGATAACTTTTTATAGGTTATCTGTCTTTGTTTGAAAAGTTAATGATAGACAATTAAGCATTCTAAAACAAATTATTGAAAGGATGAAGAGGAAGGGGTTTAAAGAAATTCATTAAACTTTTGCTCATAAAAAAGAATAACTAATCTTTACTAACAGATAACTTTTTATAGCTTATCTGTGTTTGTTTGAATAGTTATTGATATACAATTGAGTATTCTAAACCAAATTATTGAAAGGGTGAAGAGGAAGGGGTTTAAAGAAATTCATTAAACTTTTGTTCATAAAAATAGAATAACTAATCTTTACTAACAGATAACTTTATAGCTCTACTGTCTTTGTTTGAAAAGTTGTTGATATACAATTGAGTGTTCTGAAACAAATTATTCAAAAGGTGAGGAGGAAGTGGTTCAATAGAATTCATTAAGCTTTTGCTCCTATAAAAGAATAGCTAATCTTTACTAACAGATAACTTTTTGTAGCTATTCTGTCTTTGTTTGAATAGTTATTAATATACTATTGAGTATTCTAAAACAAATTATGGAAATGGTGAAGAGGAAGAGGTTTAAGGAAATGCATTAAACTTTTTCTTACGGAAATAGAATAACTATTCTTTACTATCATATAACTTTTCATAGCTTTTCTGTCTTTGTTTTAAAAGTTATTGATATACAATTGAGTATTCTAAAACAAATTATTGAAAGGGTGAAGAGGAAGGAGTTTAAAAAAATTCATTTAACTTTTGCTCATAAAGAGGAATAACTAATGTTGCCAACAAATAACTTATATAACCTTTCTGCCTTTGTTTGAATAGTTATTGACATACAATTTAGAATTCTAAAACAAATTATTGACATGGTGAAGAAGAAGGGGTTTAACTAAATTCATTAAACTTTTGCTCATAAAAAAGAATAACTGATGTTTACTAACATATAATATTTTATAGCCTTTCTGTCCTTGTTTGAAAAGTTATTGATATATAATTGAGTATTCTAAAACAAATTATAGAAATGGTGAAGAGAAATTCAATAAACTTTTGCTCATGAAAAATAATAACTAATCTTTACTAACAGATAACTTTTTATAGGTTATCTGTCTTTGTTTGAGAAGTTTTTGATATTCAATTGAGTATTCTAAAACAAATTATTGAAATGGTGAGGAGGAAGGGGTTTAAAGAAATTCATGAAACTTTTGCTCATAAAATTTAATAACTAATGTTTACTAACAGATAACTTTTTATAGCCTTTCTGTCTTTGTTTAAAAAGTTATTGATATACATTTGTGTATTCTAAAACAAATTATTGTAATGGTGAAGAGGAAGGTGGGAGACTAATGTTGTACAGTGGCTGTTTGTATACACAAATAAAAATAAATAAATAAAAAATAAATAAATAAAAGTAAATAAAATTATTTTATTGTCCTATTTTTTTCTATATACTTATCTACATCACTATAGAAAGCAGTTTTTTGACAAAATGGCTATTAGGGCCCTTAAGTGGCTTCCGCCCAGGGCCCCACAAATTCACAATCCGCCCATGAGTATAACACTTGATAATGTTTTGTTCTATTCTTGCTTTCCATGCAGATTTCTTTTACGGCTAAGATTAATAAAATAAGTAATAGTTACTGGTTTATTACGAGATAAAGATGTATCAATTTCTATTTTAAATATGTCTAATGTTTATGAATTTAAAACCTGTTTTGTGTTGTTTAAGCATTTCAATGACTGATTTTCAATTCAACGAATTTTTCATATACCGAACTTATTATCGTTATAAAGCGACTTCGTTAAATAGAGGTCCGACTGTATTTATATTACATTATGTTCCACAGTGACTAGCATTATTGTTTATTTTCAGAATCCTTGCTAAGAAATAAAACTACCAATTTCTACTTGAGTTGGGAAACAATTATTCGTTTGGTCAGAAAGAGTTACGGAAAAAACCAGTTCAAGAAAAAAAAACTTCGCGATTTTGCGACCTTTTATGTGAATTTTAAAAATAATTTTTTTTTCTAGCATTACCTGCCCTTCCTGTCATCTGGAATGGTGCTTCAACTGTCATGCACCATGGCATGATGTATTAACGTGCAAGCAGTTCCAAAAAGGTGATAGACTTCTCAGATCATGGGCCAAGGAACGAAATCATGGCCAATTAAACGCTCAAAAATGTCCTAAATGCAAGGTAAGTTGTCTGAAATAATGATTCAATTTCAAGTTAAAAATTTCTTATTTTGTATTTTTTTTTTAAATATTTACCAAAAAAACTTTATTCTTTGAAAATTGAAAAAAAAGAGAAAGAAGGAAAGAAAAATTAAACAACTCAAACGATTATAAAATTTGGAGAAACGTCTAAAGTGTGTGATTTTCATTTTCAGAAAGAATTTCATAAGTTTCTTATTTTCAAAGGTGATTTAAAATGCGACTGCTATAAAGTTAGAGAACTTTAAATCAATGTTGAAATCCCATAATACGAAATAGTTTTTCTTAATAAATTAATAATAGCTTTTCTTCATAAATAATTTTCTTGAGTCCATAATACTCTGCACATGTTCATGGTATTAAAATAAAAGCAGAACTTATGAATTATTACCAAATTTATTTTGGGTGAATCAGTATTTTCTGCAAGCATTTTCGAAGTTCAACATATATTTCTTAAATTACTTTTTCCGGAATAAATTCAAAGATTTCCTTGCCTGACAAAATTTATGTAAGGATAAACCGGAGGCTTTTGTAAAATGATTAGTAAATGATTATTTTGCAAATAAGTATTTACAAATGATGTTCCAACAAATAAAAAGTCAGATACTATCCATGGATGCCGCTGATTTATAAAGTATTGAAAAAGAAACGATTTTTCCAACACTTTAAAATCATTTGATAACTGGATCATGTTTTAAATTATTCTTATATAATGGTGGACATTTTGAAACGCATTTATTTACCAAGACATTTTGCTACCACTGGAAAGAAGGTGGAACATTGATTATCTAAGAAAACTGTGGAGATGCTTTTTTGACCAGACAATAATTGTGCTGCTAAATTTACTTTTAAGTCACCAAAGTCAAAATTCTTGATGATCCCATCAAAACATTTTGATGGTTTCATTGCGATTTATGATGGTCACCTTCATCCAACATTTTCCATTATGCGTTCATGGTTTTTGATATGCCAACAAACTTCCATTATTGCATGATGGAAAATGTTACTTTAATACTATGATGGTTAACCATCAAAAGAAGTTTGATTCTCATGGACCAACAATCACTGATGATCCGTGAGGGTTCCAACTATATATTTCCATGATGGTTTAATGGGAATTCTTGTTGGTTCTCAGGAATATACCATCAAAACAATTTGTTTTGTTTTTATGTTGGACCATGATAAATCAGTCCGAATTCCTACACTGGGATGGTGGTTGTTCATGATCGTTCCAACGTTTGATTCCTAAGAAACTATGATGGAAATTTCTGATGGTTCAACATGAACAAACTATCAAAACAAATTGCTATTCTTATGTAGGACCATCATAGATCTGTTCAAATTCCTACATTGGGGTGATGGTTTCTTATGTTGGTTACCTCAAAAATATAATGGCTCATGATGGAATTATTGATGGTTACCATCAAGATTAAGTTGTTCCATCAATGGAAAATCATCAAGTATTTTGACTTGGGCATACAAAACAGCATAAAAATCCTATATTTTTTTTTATTGATCCTCTGTTTTTCGTACTAAGAGCAGGTCTAAGTCCAGACTCACCTCTACATGCATAGTGATGTTTGAGAGACTTATCAGTAAAGAACTTAATGTTTCTTGTTTCTCTGAGTGTCAGGAAAGAACTTTCCTGATACTTAATGCTGTATGAAAGGTTTTCAGAGGCTCCTCAGTTCAATTCTATAAATGCTGTATTTGTCCATAAAGTGAAAGGAGTGAATCAGAATAATATAAAACTAGATATATATTTTCCCAAGACTTTTGAGTTTCAAAATATGTGTCATCCTATAAGAATCCGTTGTGCGAATTTTATAGCAGGAGAGGTCATTACTATATTGCGAGTATGGCTTTTCTACATCAGTAGAGGGGTCATTCCTGTATTTGCGAGTATGGTTTTTCTTCATCAGTAGAGGGTCATTCCTATATGGCGAGTATGGTTTTTCTGCATCAGTCAAGGAGGGATCGTAGGGCGCTGGGCCCATATCCAAGAGGTCGTGGGTTCGATCCTCGCCGGCCGAAGACTCCCCGTGTAGTAAATGGTGACTGATGCACGTTAAATCTGTCGAGTCTCAAAGTCCTCCATGTTCCCACAACAAATCAATACCTCTGGGGGTACTGATCCAGGAGTTTCCTTGTCTTCTGGATTGGTTCAAAATTGCAAGGCTACGGAGTTGAACGTAAGTAGTCGTAAACCCATGAAATTGGGTCGGCTGTTCAACGACGGTTATAAAATAAAATATATTGTGAGTATGGTTTTTCTACATCACTTATGAATTGTGATGCTAATGAAATTTTGCATCTTCGTTTTTGACATATTTTATTATGTTTTCACTTCATTTGGGTCAGTATGTCGACAATAATCTGTTCTCCGTGAATTTAGGACATGAGTATAAAAACTGAAACATTTTTTTTTCTTTCAGTTGTTTCATCAGAATTCTGTCATTAGTGACCAAAATCAAGAAGAATGACAATATGGCATTTTTATACTCGATTCCTTTTAATTACAATCATCTATTTTCTCTTAAATTTAAAATTAAAAATAGCGAATCAAAATGTTTTTTACACCACAACAAATATTTTTGATAAATAATAATGTAAAATTCTCTCCCGTAGTTTCAGCTATGTAATAAAACTATACTATTGACAAGTATTACTAATATTTGACCTATAATAATATTTTCTAAAATTAGTTTTAATGCTATTAACTTTAAAACGTTTTTTCTCCATTAATGTAAACCAAAAAAATTAAAAACATTGTTACCCTGAAGAATAAATTCAGTTCTAATGATCGGATTTTCACAAACTAGGTGGTTCATAGGTATGTTAATTGGTAACAACTATTAATTGACTCTCTGAAGATAAATAAGCATTTTTAACCATCCTAGCTAGAGTCCCAATGATTTAGCTTTTTAGTTAACCTTTTACTTACGGCTGGTACAATAAGTGGACGGCTTCATCGTTAGCATTGGGTTAAGCGGTTGAAAACCCCTTAATGCTCACACGGAGCATTTTGTCAGTGCAAATCGAAACATTTTTGCACGCAAGCATAAAAAATGTTTATCTAAATAAAATTCCGAGTAAAAAAAGTATTTAATTATTATTGTTTTTCATTATATTTAATGGTAAAAAAAATTTAAATTGTAAGATATAAAAGTTTTCGTTTTTTTTTTTTTTTTTTTTTTTTTTTTTTTTTTTGCTCTAACTTTGTATTTTTTCATTTAAAACTTTTTGCCGACAATTATTAAATAAATTACAAAAGCTAATAATTACTTTTATAAAATTATATTTCCGCATTAAATCTTTGGACAAATAAGTTTCATAATTATTTGCAAAAACTTTTTGATTTCCTTAAAGTGTTCCAGACTAAAATCAAAATTCTTGGTGGTCCCATCTAAACATTTTGAAGGTTTATGTTGGTTTTAGTACAATTCGTGATGGTCCATCATCCATTGATGGTCACCATCTTTCAAAATTTTCCATTATGCTCTCATGGTTTTTTATATGATAACAAACTTCCATCATTTCATGATGGAAAATTAACCGCTACTACATTAATACTATGATGGTTAGCAATCAGGAGAAGTTTGATTTTCATAGACCATCAATCCATGATGTTTCCAACTAAACATTTCCATGATGGTTTGATGGGAATTTTTGTTGGTTCCCCGGAATATACCATTAAAACAATTTTTTTTTAATGTTGGACCATCATAAATCAGTCCGAATTCCTACATTGGGATGATGGCTTTTCATGATCGCTCTAACAGTTGATTTTTTAAGATACAATGATGGAAATTTGTGATGGTTCATAATGGTACAACAATGCATTTCCATAATGGTTTAATAATAATTCTTGTTGGTTAAGCAGGAATATACCATCAGAACAATGTGTTTGTTTTTTATGTTTGCCCATCAAAAATCAGTCCAAATTCCTACATTGAGCTGATAGTTACATACATATGTTGGTTACTATCAAAAAATATAAGGGTTCATGATGGAATTATTGATGATTAGTATCAAGATTATGTTGGTCCATCAATGGAAAACCATCAAAAATTTTGACGAAATAATGCAAAAGTGAAATTGACGAAAAGATCCAAACTTGCAACCGCCCTCTTCACTCAATTCAATATTCGTCAGATTAATATTTATTTCGTTCTCAGTTCATTTTCAAAATTGACAAAAAACATTGCTAACTGAAGAAAATCAGCTTAATAAAAAAAATCTTCGTTGCAATATGAAGAATTTTTAACAACAGCACTTTTTATTTTTCACTCTTCTTTTTTTTTATTATAAATTATGAATTATTTGTGAAAATGTAAATTTTTAGATAAAAATTGTTATCAAAAAATTTAAATGTCATAAATTTGTTTTGCAAAATTAAATTATCTAATATTATGAGTTTGGTATACTGTACATTATATAATGTTTCTCGTAATTTTATTTATAAAATTACGGGACGTAAAGCTTAAATTTGCTCTTTATTATTAGATAATTAAATTAAGTAAAAATAAATTTTTAAAGGAGCAAGATATCTCTCTAATATCCAGTAAAAATATCTCACAAATATCCAAAAAATATATGCAATTGATATCTAGTAGTACTCTTTATATTAGTAATACCAATAAATTACCGTAAATTATATCATTAAATTTAGTAAAATCAAGTTTTGAAGGGTTCTTTATGTGAAGGTAAACTGAATTCATAGTTTAAATTTTGAAATACACTAAAAAAACTCACACAAAAAGACAAAATGCGAGCAAAAATAAAAAAAAGAATATAGTACGTTTAAATAATTAAATATAGCCATGAAAATATAATAATTTTCGTAATTTTATATTAAAAATGAAAAGCAAATTATATTTCCGAAGTAATATTACAAAATAACGCGAACTAATTGCAAAATAACGCGAAAACATGAAAAAAAAACATAATTTTTGTTTTTCGGTATATTTAGTCCACCTTTGAAATACGGGTAAAATGGGACAGGTTTTTTTGGAAGAAGAAACATCAAAGAAGATAGCAAAAAAAGTTTAGCTAATTACCTCGTGGAACTTTTTGGAACTAAGTTTCGAAAGTCATTTAAACATTGTAAAATGTCAAATGATAAGATATAAACTATAAGTTTGTCAAGAGTATTAACTAATCCAACAAATTGAAAAATTGTACTATAATTTCAGACTAATTACTCTGATAAAAATGTAACAGTAAGGTGAAATTCCTATATATATTTCTGAAATAAAAATTTAAAAGTTACATTTAAAAAAAAAATTTAAAACATATTTTTCACTACATTGTACTCTCGTCGGTCCAAAAAGTAAATTATAATGTTTGGAATGATTATGAATACTTAATTTGGGCTATATTAAAACTGCCTACACGTATTTTAGTTGAAAATTTAATTTTTGACTTTAGGCCAAAGATCATGGTCTTCTGGAGTGACTCCTCATCATACATAGCAATACTTTTACTCTCGTTACTATAGCGAAAGTAAAAGCAGAAAGTACGTACTTGTACTTCATTACTTTTTAAATTTAGTATTTTTACTTGTTTTTTCGTTACTTTTTTCTAAAATAATTTTTTTATTGTTCACCCTTTTCACATCGTTTACCTTTCTCTAAGAAAAACACGCTTCTTTTCCTACATCTGACCATAATGGGCATGCAAAGAGGTCACAGTCTAACCACCTGGAAGTTCCTTGAAACTAAGAACCACCCGAACTGCTTGACCAATTTTGTTTCTATAGGAAAGAAAATGTTCTGATAAAACCTTGGTTAAAAAAAAGTTTTTACTTTAAGAGAGCTTTAATGGAAACAGTTACAAGAAAAACATTTTCCGCCGAGGTGATCTGACGGATGGGAAAATACTTTTAATTCAAATGTCACTTGATCTTATTTTTATTGCTTCAGGAAAAGTGTCCTCTTTCTGAGCTTCCGATTCCCCCATGAACTGGGGGTCTACTCAAGATCCTTTGTCCAAATTTAAGACGCAAATTTCTTCCTGTGGAAAGTTTCTGGAGGTTCATTTTCTTGAAAATTGTTAATCAGAAACTTGTACTTCAAATGAGTTCACCAGGAGGACCAAATTTTTTAGCTGTACTGAAGCGCGTTTGATTTGTTTGTTACCAAGGTTTGACCCGAAAATAGATGTGCGCAAGGTAATAATGTTATAATGGATAATTTAAAATATAAAATTAATATGGTTGATGTTTAATTATAAAATTTTAATGATTTTTTAAAATTAACATTTATTTGGAAAAAAAGAAACACGATTTGCCTGTTTTACACAGGTTTTTAGCCAGGGATTTGCCTGAATTGGATTTGCGCGGGGTAAAACTATAATTTAACTAAGACGTTTTTAGTAAATGTATTAATAATAACATACAATAAATTCAATGATTTTATCTAGAATTTAATTGCTTTAGTTGAGTATCCACTGTTTTTTCATCAAATTTTGAAAGAGTATGTCAATTTGTTTTATGGATAAATAGCCATTACTACATACTCTTTTAATTCTATTTATTTGATTAAAAATGATATTTAAATAGATGTTTTTAGAAACCATAGAATTCCAAGTTATTAATTTATTTATATTAAAATTAAAACTCTTTCTTTAATCGTATAAATCAACAATCCAGATATTTTCTTCTCTTTCAATACCAAAATCCGAAATTAAAATCAGTATTATAATCATTATTACGATGCAAGATTAATTCCTCGGGGTAAATATTATTTAACGAAATTGTAAAATCTTGAAAATTAAAGATAATTAAGTCATCAATAAATCTAAAAGCAAATATAATATTAAGAGCATAATTTTTTTCATAGTACTGTAAAAATAAGAGAGGTGAAAAAAAAGATCGTTGTTGTATCAATTTGAATTAAAATATGTTAAAACTATTCAGAGTACAAGTAAATATCAAAATAGGTTTTAAAAAAGAAAAAAATGAAAAAAAACATTATCATTTCTTACATATTATCACCGATTTCTCAAAAAAAAAAAAAATAAATGAGAAAATATTTTTGCACCTTAAAAACTATCTTTCAAAAACTACGATATTCACGGAGAAGATTTAAACAGTAAATAAATAAAAAATATTCAAGCTGTCCAATTTAACCCAGTGTTCACCCTATCCCCATTCCCCTATATATGCTCTCTCTGTTCATTATTTATATTCCGTTTATTTTTATATTATACTTATTTTAAGATTTAACTATAATTTAATAATTTTTCAAACGTATTATTCCACAGTATAATATATACATGGAATAAGGTTTCGTTAACTTTTTCTTTTTTTTTAAGCCCTTTTAATTATTTGTTGTTTGAATAAACATATTTTATTTCTTAATACTTTTATAACATTTCCATTTTAGCAACAATTTAATGCTCAGATTAAAAAAAAACATCGCATTTTAATGCACAATTTTTCGAATGTGAAATTTTCTTTTTTTACAGTTACTATAAAAATATTCTCTTGACCTCCATTTTTCTCATCCGATTTCTTAAATTACTAAATTTTAATGTACGTACTAAAAGAACACTTTTCTCAAAATTATAAATTCTTATTTGTATTCATTAAAGAAAATTTATTTATATTTCAAATTAAAATAGTAACACTATCATAAAGATGTTTATGATAGTTCTTGATTTACGAAATTATTACTTCTGAATAGAATAGAGTTAAATGGAATATGGTTTACGAATAATCGATAAGCAGAGCATCTTTCTAATGTTCCTATGAATTAATTTTCGAACTTGTGTAATTAATGATAAGTCATCCTCTGATTTTTTTTTCCTTTTATTCTACCATTATTTTATTTCCTTTAAACTATTTGCCAGCCTTTTACAAAATTTTAAATCATTATTTTCATTAACTGATATCTTAAAAAGTAATTTAATCATAAAACAGTCGATTTTCAGTTTACAAAATTTTAACTGCAGAAAATTGATAAAAATTTTTTAAATGTTTGGTTATAATTTTGAACAGCATTCTTCTAAAACAGAGTACATGTTTTTTTCTCCAGAAATTGTTTTTGCAATACTTTGTATCATCTTTTTTTAACTCGCCTTTGTGAATTCAGCATAAAACTGGAAAAATTAAGCCATACTGAAAAAATTTACCCCATTTTGTCCCCTCGAATCAAAGGCCATTTTGAATACCCTTAAATTCAACATTATTACTGTTAGATCGCTTATATTTTTTAGTTTTATAAAAATCTCTGTATTCTTGAATAAATAAAATGTGTAATATAAATAAATAAATCGCATTTCAGTACCACTCATTTGAAAGTTGCCGGTAGAAACAATTCAGAAATGAGGAAAATACCGAAAGCCGTCCGGAGACCGTAATTAGTGTAAACTCTCTGACGTCACGCATCACGTGAAGGGCTAGTTACCGAGATATGCTTTGATTCCGCCTGATGATCTAAGGTGTAGTGGCAATTTTTTGACTCTAATATTACGTACGTATTTTAATACGATGCAAAAAAATTCTTTTTTCTTCAAGATGTCGATAAGATTTGGGTAAATTGCGCAAATCAAAAAAATATATCATCTCAAATAAATTTTGTTCTGAGTGATCTTCTTTAACCCATATTATTGATTCCGATGGGTGATTACAAATTTAAGAATTAATTCTTAATCAAATTATAGAAACACTTTCTTTAACGAATTTTTGGTCATCAAAATATGGTGGGAAAAGACGAAATTTAGAAAATATGTTACTAATAGTTTCGGCAGGACAGAAAGTTTGGACCCTTTAATGTGGCTTTCACTTCCTGCGTATCTGGAAAGTGAATCGAAAACTTTTAGCGCAGTATTATAAAATTTATTTATCCAAAGAGGATTGAAAAATTTTGTATTATTAGGTGCAATTATTTACCATGTAATGTACCATGAAATTTTAAATAACAAAATTTGAGTAAAATAAGTTGAATAGTTTCTGAGTTCTAAAAGTCATATTTTTTAAATTATATTTCTCAAGAAATATTCAATTGATTTCGTGAAAGTTTTGTATTTTTTTATTTAAAATTACATAGTCTAAATTGATAAAGAAAAACCTGTTTGAATGAAAAATCAAAGCTATTTTGACTATTATTTAAAAAATTATAAAAAATAATTACTGAAAAAAAATTTTTTTTAGATGTTTCTTTGGATAAACCAGTGGTTCCCAACCTTTTGTGGACCATCGACCCCCTCTTGGGGTTGGCTGACACATATCGCCCCTTTCTCTTTTTGCTCAAAACACCATTCATTGTTGCTTGTGAGCAAACAGCCACTGAATATATCAAATGTTATTTGATTTTAATTTAAATTGTGATGCAAATAAGGAGGCACATTTATCCTGTCATTTTTATTAATTAAAAAAAATTGTGCATCTTTTTTTTTCAAAAAGAAATGATATTTAAAACGGAATAATCAAGACAAAAATACATTTTTTAAATTCATGTTTTAATGTAATCAAGAAAAAGTTAAAACGTTAACAACTAAAATTTGAGAAAAAAATGAAGATTGAGAAAGTACATTTTTACCACTTCAATGACTGCCCTGTGCTTGGTGTATTTCAAGTTAAAGCTTGAATGTCAGGTTCTATGCTCCTCAGATTTAAACGCGGGTCTCCTTTGAAGCAAATGTCCAACCTTTCTCTTTGCATTGTGAGCAGCTGGAAGACAGAACTAAATCCTGTCTCTACTAAATATGTTGACGGGAACGAGATAAGAAGCAGCTCAGTTTGTTTCCACAATTGTGGATAAGTGTCCATAAGCTTTACCCAAGCTAACTTGTAACCGTATTTTTTAAAGACGACTTTAGTCTCACAGTCATATTTCAAATCTAAAATCTCAGTCTACAAAGAGGAAATGAGCTTATTCACAACTTCAAAAGAGAAAGGATCGAAAATCCAATCCGGAATTTCTAATTTCATTAAATCTTTAAATCTTAATTCCATAACTGATCAAGGTGATCAGTAAAAATTAAGATTTTATTTTCGAGAATCTCGATATCTGCCATTGAACACTTTTTAAGAGTTGGAAGTTGCATTAGCTCTTTGCGACCAATGTTTGACTTGTAGATATCAAACTTGGCGATGAATGAAGATATGATTCCCTTAGCCTTGATAATGTTCATTTTATTTCCTTGAAGTTTTATGTTGATTTCCTTCAATTTTTCAAGACTATGAGTGAGGTACGCAGTTTCCAACTTGCGTTGCTTCAAACTCTCACTTAAAACAGGATCAGTAGTGCCGAGAAATTCAGTAACCGAATCCAGCAATTCGAAGAAACGGCTCAGTTTCCCTTTGAAAGCCATCTCACAGCTGTATGTAGGAGCAGAAATTCGAAATCTTCATCATTTTCATGGCAAAGTTCTCGGAACAAACGGTAATTAGGAGAATTATCTTTTATTTTATTGATGCCAGAAATAACCAATTTTTCGCAGCCAAACGTTGACGATGAATGACATAATGAATGGTGAGATAACTTCCGGTACTTCTTTTTTAAGGTGACCCAAAAACCCAGTATGACAACCAGACATGGTTGGAGCACCATCTGTTGCACAAGCACTTACATTTGTGAGGGGAATTTCTTTTACCTCAAAATAATCTTTCACCAATTTAAAAATCGACGATCCTTTTGTATCTGTGCTCAAAGTTCTTGTAAACAACATTTCCTCGTTAATCTCCTTACTCTCATTTATGAATCTCACGTAAGCTAAAACAACTTTGTTATCTATCACAGTTGATTTATCAATCTGCAACGCAAATTTATCTTCTTTCAGAAATTTGATGAGTTTTGATTCAACGTCGGCGGCCATCTCATCAATACGCTTGGAAACAGTATTGTTGCTCAGAGAAACAGAGTGACTTATCAGATTTCCGCCTGCGATACCAAAACGTTTGAACAAAACGATCCTGCACTTGAATTTTTTTTTTTTTTTAACTATCATAATTCTTTGTCTACACCAGACCCATAGGTTTCATATATATTTTCAATTTCAATCTCAAATAGCTTTTATTATTAATATTATTAGCAATTTTTATCTTTTGAGTACTCGACGCCCCCTGATCGCCCCCCTAAGGATTATCGCCCCCTTGAGAAGCTCTATCGCCCCCAGGTTGGGAACCACTGGGATAAACGAATTTTATAATTGAGTCCAAAATTTTTTGACTCACTTAGAAAGTTCTCGAAATAAGGCAAATACGCGAAAATTAAAAATGAAACTTTCCACTGCTCCCCTACCTAAACTAATGAAAACAAATTTTCCAGACTCACCCTGGGGGTCAAGCATGCGAATCAGGGGGAACAAAGGTGACTTTTCTAGTATAATATCGCCTGCACTAACTTATTAAAATATTTTTTGCTAGGTCCTTAAGCCATTAAAATTGACTTCTAGTACATGAAAATCCAATCGTTCGATCAAAAGTTATACAAGTTTTACTTTTTTACTTGCGTACTGAGCACAAGCCATCACGATTAAAAAAAAAACTATTACTGTGAGCTTAGATGACGCCCGGTGGCTGAGTGGTAGCGCTCAAAGTTGGCCGTCGATTACAGTAATCGATTACAACTGTAATTGATTACAGATAATTACAGCTATGTAATCAATTACTTGAAATCACGATTACAAGTAATCGCGATTACAAGTGTAATCAAAATTTTTGATTACATCAGAGTAGAGCGAAAATGTAATCGATTACATTTTTCAATTACAGTAATCAATTACTTGTAATCATGATTACAAAGTTTGATTACAGCTGTAATCATAATTTCACAGTCGATTACAGTAATCAATTACTTGTAATCGTGATTACAACTTTCAAAATATGTTTATTACAGCTGTAATCATGATTACAAGTAATTGCGATTACAAGTAATCACAACAAAAACGATTACGGGTAAATATGCTTACAAGTAATCAAAATATATGATTACATGTAATCATGATTACATGTAATCATGATTACATGTAATTTGATTACATATAATTGTGATTACTTGTAATCAAACTATACGATTACAAGTTAGTACGATTGTACACTATATGCAAATTCATTATGCAAGTATGTATGAGTTTACATATTTTTATGTACATAGAATGTACGCACGCATGAGTGCAATTTGTGATTCCTATATATACAATGCATGCACAAACGTTGTTTCTACGTACAATATACATAATTATATTGTAATATGCTTAATGCAATACGTATATGCTTAGTACATATAATTATGCATTTATGATACATGTACGCATGTATGTTAGTTTGTACGAAAATGCAATGTTTTGTATCTTTGTGTACATAGACAATATATGTATGAGCGTATATGAAAATAATGTTTATACGTTTGCATGCTTTTATGTAGTACATACATAGTATAAATTTACGATAATAGGACGCATATACAATGTATGTATGTATATAAAATTGTACGTATTTACGTACAATATGTAAGAATGCTGTATAAAGGTACAATATATGCACATAGTTGCGTAAACAAAATGCATACATGTATGCATGTACATTTATATGTACATCGATATGTGTACACGCAAAGTATGTACTTATGTACAACCTACGTATGTACTTATGTACAACGTACGTATGTACTTCTGTACAACGTACGTCTGTACTTGTATAACTGCATACTTTGTTAATACTTATGCGCATGTACTGTATGAATGTACAAAAAAATAGTTATTTGCACAATGTGCGTATGTACATACAGCGTATACATGTACAAAATTACTAGTAATGTATAAATACATGCGTACATTTAAATATATGTAACACATACATTGTGCATAGATCAAAAAAATTTATATAAGTAAAGTTATTAAAGTTTGTTTTAAAATTTATTCTAAGGCATATAAAACTATACCTCATATTTTTTAGGAAGCAAACGATAATCTTATTTTAAATTTCTAAATATTATTTCCACACATAAAATTTACAATTTTTTTGCCATCTAAAAAATTTCTATGAACCATGCATTATGTTATAAGAAAAATAAATCAGTATTGTCAAACATTTCATGAAAATACCTGAAGATAATTTTTTACTCAAAGAATTTTAAAAGGATATAGAACAACTAAAGCTGAAAACTAAATTTAAATATCATTTGATTTTGTCATTTAACTTGCTTGAGTCATTATAAGTTAACTTACATGCATTTTATTCATTGCATTGTACACATATTTAGACATAAATGTAATGTACATATGTATACGTGTAATGTATGTACGCATGTACAATGTATGTACATACATTCATGTATTGTACGTGCATATATAGTACATATGGATATGCATACATGGAACATACGTGTATTGTACATGTGTGGATACATTCATTGTACATATATACATTGCACCATATGCATAGATAGGGATAGCATGCATGTACACATGTAAAATTTGTACGAAAGAATTATGCCCAATATATTTATGCACATATGTACTGTATATGTACACACATATGTACATTATATGAACATTATATGTTCATTTCATCATATGTACATTATATGAATATACATCTGTACGCTATATGTATATACATCTGTACAATATATGCATCTCAAATGTGTGTATGTACATACGTTATGCATGTCGAATGTATGTATGAATACATGTAAAATATAAATACGCCCAACATACGTACAATCGTACACAAATGTATTATGCATATTTGGAAACATTGAACATGAACATATTGTGTATATGTACAGTCAGCAAAAAAAAAAAAGAGATATCACCCTGAATAACTTTCGTTCTAATGATCAGATTTTCACGAACTAAGTGTCAATCTTAATGGTTCCAGGTGGTGACGTCAAATATGCTAATTAATTAATGCTAACTATTAATTTAGTTACGACATTAAACGCAAAAACGTACTTTCTCTGAATAAACATATTTTTTTTTTTTTACATATTCGGAATCTAGACACTTGAATTAGAGAGGGTAGACAAAATTTTAAAAAAATTGGGTTGTAAATTGGGTCGCAATAAAGGTTTATATATTTAGCGATAGTCCAGACAACCGCCAAAAATAGTCGCCACCGCAAATGAATATTTTTAGATAACCCATTGAGTAATTCAAAAGAGGAATGCTCAGTTTTACTAGGTTGTTAGGCATCCAAGATCTGACTGTAAAAAAATGAAATAATGTTCTGTGATTGCTCGGAGTGGTTTAATTAATTGCAAATAGGAAATATCTCGAAGTTTCTAGGCAATAGGCAATTTTTAAGCTGATTTCTGTCCAAAAAGCAAAAAAAAAAATTTCTTTTAATCTCCTTTGAAAAGAAAATTTGAATCGATTTATAAATTATTTATGATTTTCTAAATTTTTGGAATTTAAGTACATGAACTTTTTATCTGATATTATTTAGATTATGTTGTTTTTGCTATATTTATTCGAGGATTTCATACTAAAATCAAATTAACATAACTTATTACAGCTATATACAAAATTTTAGGAATAATTATTTTTGCAGCTTTAATCGAGTCTTCTAGGCAAGAAAGTTTGAAGAAGAAAAAAGTTCTTGAAAAATAAAATGTAGATTGTATAGTAATTCTAATGCGCAGTCACAAGGTTTTCTATAATTTACGATATTTCTTCTTTCTATAATTCAAGGAATTGCTGAATGTTTAGTGGCATTTTAAAAACATTGAAATATAAAATATGAAACAAGAATAAGATATTGAAATAATATGTTGCATATTGTAAGATTCATTGTTTGAAAGATCGCTTCATTCTGCTAGATATTTAGGTTACATGGTTTTCTTTGGATAAAGATGATTAGCAAATAGCATCCTCATGTTTCGATACATTCTGAAACTTACGTTCGCAAATTCACCATAAAATGTCGCACAGCATATTCTTTAATTACGATAAGTTACATTTACCACCAAATACTGCTGCTATGATTATTTTTGTTTCCTTATATATATATGATACTCTCTTTTCAAACAGAGCTCGTAAGATCCTTAAGATACTGAAATGGGGGGCACAAAAACTAAAAAGATAAAAAATTTAATTTCATTAACTCAAAATATCTGGTTAATTTTAAGTTAAGTATAACTTTTACAATATTGATGTTCTTACGTTTTTAAAGACCACGTGAATCCTGTTAAAATATTAAAATGCGTATGTTTACTTTAACGAGTGTAAAAACCTTATCAAAATAATGATCAAGATCCAAATGTAAAACAGTATGATTGACGATAAAACTCAACTGGCTTCGAAACATATGAAGAGGGAAGTAAAAGTCGACATGTTTCGAGCGTTCAAATATAATCGCCCATTCTCAAGACTTGTCAGGCTTGAATAACTTGTGACTTTTATTATTGGACGCTCAAAGCATGTCTATTTTTATTATCATCTATTATTTTTTTAAATCAATGAAGTTTTTATATTTTCGATTCAGTTTCTTGGGATTATCCATTTAGTTACACAACATATTAAATTATTTCACTCGATATTAAAATAAGTTTTACATATGTTATAGGCACAGGTTCTTAGATTGAAAAAATAATAATTCACTACTTTGTAAAAAAATTAATGCAGTAAAAAAAACTTTTTTTTTTTTGCTGCAAGCCTTAACATTTTAATTTAAGGACATAAAAAAATTCCGTTTACAATTGAAATTTCCAAAGTCGAATGTGAAAATAGAATGTCCCCTAGCATCAGGAATCGAAATTAAATAGTTACAAGGACAACTATTTCCACCAAGATATTTTTGATATATCGATTCCAAAGTTTATTCTACACATATTTTAGGGTATAAGTTCGGAGTATTTCGATCGAGTTTATTTTTACTTACTTAAAATTATTTAATAATTTGCTTAAAATAAATTATTCAAGCTACATGATTTAATGCATTTATAGTATAATAGTAAACGGGGCTTCCATCGCATATCCTTAACCTTCATACCGCCATCATTAAATAAATGGAATAAGCTTAGATAAATAATAAAAGTTAATTTTTTCCTCGTTTTAACTTCAAGGAATAATAGGTTTCGATCGATCAAACAGATTTCATTCTGGAAGTAGCGAAATTATTGAGTAGGTTCACTTGGAGCAATATTATTCTTATCCTCTTTTGACGAAATATAGGAAAAATTGATTTTCACAGTTTCTGTAAAAAGTATGTCAGCTTTTTTGCCACGTATTTTTTTTTTTATTAAAATATGTTTGGAAATTGCGTATTTTTTGAGCATTTTTTGAAATCAGATGACTCTAAAATTGGCACGCCTTCTGAATCTTCTTACAAATTTCAATTCTTAGTATTCCCTATTTAACAAAATAAGACATTTTCCTGATAACAAATTATACTACAATAATATCTTGGGAATCGTGCTAAAGTAAAAAATTAAACAAAATAGTTTAGTATGTTATCAGGAAAAAAATCTACTTGGTATCATAAGGAAAGAGTAAAAGATATAATGAAATAATTAGTAAATCACACGTGGTCAGATAATTAAAAATTTAATTTCACAACTAAGATGTTAGGACTATTTTAGATAATCTATGTTGAAGTCACAAGAAAAAAAAAAAAAAAAAAAAAGAAAAAAAAGGACAATCAATAATTTATATTCTTTTTTCGAAAAAAATACTATGCTTAGTAAATAATCAGATGTTCTGCATTAAATAATTTTAAGCAGTGGAATGTTTTTAATTTCTTAACAAGATTTTATTCTTAGCTAGCAGACAATATTTCTTTTAAAAAAACTTGACTATAATTTAGAAAGGAACTTTTCTTTAAAGAAAACCTAAATTAAAGTACTAAAAAAATTTATTAGTATATTAATGAAGAAATAATAAACATAAAAGGGTAAAGAATAAGATTTTTAAAAATGTTAAAATTTAATTAAATAGTTGGTAAATAGTTCTGCGAAACACTTCCGGAAATTTCTTTTAAGATTAAGACGATATAGGGTAAAACAACCAGTGAAAGAACACACCCCAGTGAAGGAACATTTCATAGATATTTTTAAAAAATAAGATTTTAAACGTTTTAATTTAGATTGATTGGTAACAGTAGCTTACTACCTAACAATAGGATGTCTTCTAACAATGCATTGAGTTACCTGGTCTTAGAGTCTTCTCTGGAAAAAGTTTTGAATTTGTTAGTATCTATTCAACGCCTGCTTCTTTGACAAAATTATAAGGTCAGTGTTTATATTGATCCGTTTAAAGTACAATTAATTGCATATAATAATGCCTTTTTTTCTCATTGTGAAAAAGAGAATTCAAAATATGGTTATTGAAGTTACGTTTTAATTATTTTAAGCATCATAACATAAGCAAGTACTGAGATTAGGGGGTGTTTATTAGCTGGATTAACAAACAATGAAAACCCTGTGAAAGAACAAATGTTCTTTTACTGGGATTTCTTCCAGTTAATGAAAATATTTTTTTTTTTAATTTTCTTGTAATTTTAGTCATATTATACATCAAAATTATGTTAAAAATACAAAAAAAAACCTTCTAACCAGTGAAAGAACAGGCATGTTCCTTCACTGGGAATAGATTTCTCAGTGAATGAACTGTATGTGTGAAATATGATTTTACATGGATAATTAGTAGTTCAGCGACATAGAGGACTCCTAAAATTCAGTTAAATGTTGTATGAATAGTTCCTATAACAATTTCATTTAAATATGCAAATTTAATTGCTAAATTTATTTAAAGAATTATAATAATAATTTATTTATTATTTATCTTTATAAATGTAGTGATTAGTTATTACATCATACCTTAGACACCTTAATAAACTATGTTTACTGACTAAATATAACAACTAAATATAATAATAAAAGCTTGAATAGAAAATTTCTTTGCAGGCTTTTGTGACAATAATTAGCTAAATTATTATCTTATTGCGGTCTTTAATGTCCCGGCAGGAACTGGTACGAAAAATCCATTTAAAGACAATCATTCAGGTGAAAAATTGGTGAAGTTTCTTTAAGACGACATCCAACGATAACTCAGTGCAATACGAAGATAATTTCAAAAGGCAAAACTTCCCTTAGAGAATAATATTCGAAATACTGGTTTTAAGAACTTCAGAAGAATCTTTAAGGAGAGAAGTATCCCTGGCATCCTTTTAGAAAGTGATTGCATTTACAATGCGAACGAAACAAGAGTTGAATACAGCCCTTAAACGGGAAAAATCTTTGGCCCTAAAAATTATAAGGATTTATATTCTAAAGTAACTAGGAAAGAAAAAGTACCTCCATTGGTAGTTTTTCCTTACTGAAGAATTCTTTGAGATATTACAGAATCAGTCCCTGCTATATATTTCATTGGAAAAAGCGATTCATGAAATGAAACGATGACCGCAGCAACATTTTACAAATACATGGCAAATGTTTCTACCCATGACTAATTAAAAATGCTATCAAATTCCCTATTTTGCTTTCTCTGGATAGGTATAAATCTCATATCAATTTGAAACTGAGCAAGTTTCGTTCATAAAAACAAATTTTCTGGTTTAGTTTCCTACCTAATTCATGGAAATCTCCCGTTAGATCTTGAAAACAAAAGAATTGTAAAACAATATGTCAAGAAAATTTTACATCCATTTTTAAATAAGATTTTGAGGCATCAACTCATGAAATTAAAATGCTTTTATGAAATGCGATATTTTTCCATTCAATGCAGATAACGTTGACCTTAAGAAATGCATGCAAAACTGACACCAAGAGTTAAAGAGCAAGACAGCTTATCAACAAAACACATGCTTCGAGAGTAACGATGCACTATTTCTTCAGAAGCTTGAGAAGGAAATCTCACAAGTTATGTTGCAAATTTTTAAAGGAACATTGACAGAAAAGTTTAATCTCCCAAATATCCAATAGCCTGTGCTTTTCTCAATATGGAGGAATTTATTTCAAAAAGGACATTTGGTTAATCAAATTTTGGCACTTAAGCTGAGACCACTAACATTGATAATGAAAGTATCTTGAATACTGATTTTGAGATAAGTCCTCTTGAGGCATTGTTAGTTGCAATAACAAAAGTTCTGCTGAAGACCCACTAGATATAAGTCAATGAGAGATGGATTTTACTCAAACTTCGAAACTCCTTTTTCTCAGTTATTATCTAGTGAGGAATTCTAGAAATGGTACTGGAAAATCAAAAGAAATTTCGAAGATGCATTTACATTGGCCAAAAATTTGGAAAAAAGAGGAAGGTAAAATCAAAAGAAATAGATTACTTTCTCACATTAACTTCAGAAAAAGAACGAAAATTTAAAGAAATTGAAAGAGCTGAAAAAAAAGTTAAAGCTAAAAGTATGACGAAGAGAAAAAAAATACTTAAAAGGATTAAAAAAAAGCTTCAAAAAGTATGGGGGAAAGAGTAAACAAAGAATTGATCGAATTATAATAATAATGAAAACATCATCGGATTACACAAAGATAAACATTGATAATTTGGAGACTGTGAGAAAAAAAATTTTTTTTTTTTTAAATTATGTATTCAAGCGTATTTTACTTTCCATTCCATGACTGAAAAAAAGTAACATTTTCCACGTTAACTGCGGTTATATGTTGTAACTCCAAGAAAAATCTTGTTTTAAGACATTTGTGTGGCCAATGGATTCCTAACAAGCATCAAACATTCTCAAAATTAAGTATTCATTCATTAGAAAATTTAGTGTTTATTCACTGGTTAGAACTGTTCTTTCACTTGGTTATCTTACTACTTATTATATAAATCACCAAAAGATTTAGAACAATATTATGTAAGTTATCTAAATTTTTTTTACATAATTTGCATTTAATAACAAATATGTCGACGCCATCATTTAGCTAAAATGACAAATTTTGAAATTTTTATGATTTTTTTTAAAGGCAAGCTAAGCTTAAGTGTTCCTTCACTGGTTAGTTTTCCCTATAAGATGTTGAGAAATTTGCGATGTTGTGAGAGATGCTTAAAAATGTTGACTACGTATTTTTATTAATATTTATAAAATATATATTCAAGAAATTGATAAAGCCGATCAGGTGGCCGAGTGGTTAGCGTGTCTGACTCCGGAGCCATTGGCCGCGGGTTCGAATACTGCTCTGGTCATGGATGTTTCTTTCTCTCCCTGCGTTCTATGTCCTTTCTCCTTTGTGTGAATGTGACCCGCCCTATAAACGGGTTTGTGGTTGTGTGACGTGGGCGACGCTACTCCCCCGCCGTGGCTTCGCCAGAGGTGCCCACTGGGAAACGAGAAGAGAGTAAGCAGTTCTGGCATTTCTGTGGCCAATGGGATAATCCCCAAGTGACCACCATTAAAAAAAATTAATAAATTGATAAATGTTTTATTCCAAATCTATTCATACGTATGTATATTATTGAAATTGTAACAGTTATTGAGAGAAAAAAAAATAATAACATTAAAAAAGCACAATCTGATGTATTATCATATTCTATCAGAAGCATGCTTTTACAAAACTCGACATTTCTTGAATAAAATGTTTTTTATTCAATAAAATGTTTTATTCAAATTTCTTTACTAAATTTCAAATAGAATTTTAGACAACTAAAAAAGAAGCATCGTATTTTATAGTTTTAAAAAAATAAAAATAAAAAGATTAGCTGACGATTATTAGTGAAAAAAATATGAATAAAATTTTACGCTACGCGCGCTAAGTCAAGTTCCTCGTAAGTTTATCACATTTTAATATTAATCGCCCCATTTAATCTTTTCTTCATTGTCGCCAAATAATTTTTTTTAAATAATTAATTTTAATTTTTCTCATCTTCTAATAATAAATAAAAACAGTTGAAACTTTAGATTTTTCTATTGAAAAATATATAGATTAATATAGTATAAAAAAATCCATACCTTATAATTCAAAATTCTTTCATCCTCACTTTAATTAAATAATAAAAAATAATAAATAATTATTAAAAATTATTTTTTTCATGAAATTATCTTTGGATAAATGAGTTTTATGAGTGGGTGCATTTTTTTTTTTTTTAATCGCTTCATTAGTTTTTAAAATATGACTGAAAACGCAAAAAGAGAAATTAACATTAAGGGGTCCAAACTTTGAGTCGCTCTCCTGAACAAACTATGGGGAAAACATTTCCTAGATTGCGGCTACCCCCTATATTTTGATTTTGAAGATAAGGATTCCAAATATGTAAAAAAAAAAATTGTGTTTATTCAGAGAAAGTACAGTGGTGGACAAAAGTGTGGACATTTTTTGAAAGTTTCATGTTTTTCAAATTTGTGTGCTTGTAGAATATATTAATTTTCACTAAAATACAAACGTTTATACATCAAACTGAAGGTAATTTAGTGTAGAATTTAATAACAAAAACAGAATTAAAATATCTGTATTACAAAAAAAGTTATGCCTATTTTAGTAGAACAAACAAANTTTTGAAAGTTTCATGTTTTTCAAATTTGTGTGCTTGTAGAATATATTAATTTTCACTAAAATACAAACGTTTATACATCAAATTGAAGGTAATTTAGTGTAGAATTTAATAACAAAAACAGAATTAAAATATCTGCATTACAAAAAATGTTATGCAACTAATAGTAAGATCTATCTTAGATTTGCATTTTTTTAAAGTGATACTTACACAATCAATACTTAGTAGGATAACCCTTATTTTTTAAGACAGCTTCACAGCGTCTTTCATCGAGTGAAGGAGTGTTTGGAGTTCATTGTTCGTAATCACATGGTGCCAAGAATCAATTATAGCTTCAATAAGTTGTCTTTTATTGGATGGCGTTTTTTTCATACAAGAATTTTCAAACGTCGCCACAAATTTTCAATTGGATAGAGATCAGAGCTGTTTCCTGGCCATGGTAATATATCTATGCCTTTATTTTGAAAACATGCTTTGCATACTTTCGCTGTGTGGCATGGAGCTGAATCCTGCTGAAAAATAAATAGTCGTTGTTGCTGGGGAAGAGATCCCTGATGGAAGATATCAATTTTGGGTTCAGGACAGTTTTGATGTATTTTTTGGCATTCAGGAAGCCATCAATCACTTGAATTCGGCCCGCACCATCTGCAGACATACATCATGCCCCAATTAATGACATTTGTTGGGTTTTTTGTAATTGCTTCAATGCATTCAGGACGAAGTGCTTCACCTACTGTACGTCTCACGTATTTTATACCATCACTACCAAAGAGCGATATTTTACTCTCATCGCTCCAGATTTCTTGCTTCCATTGAATTTCTGACCATTTAATGTGTTCTTTTGCCCACTTAACTCGTTTTTCGTGTTGCTTTTGATTTAAATATGGTTTTTTCCTTGGAATTCTAGCTTACAGTCCAAATCCTGATTGCCTTCTTCTTATTGTTCTTGAACTTACTGCAATACCTGCTGCATTCATTTCACATCTAATAGCATCTGAGGAAGTTTTTCTATCTTGAAGGCATAGCCGTTTAATTTTTCTATCGGCAGTAGCACTTGTGCATTTTTTTCGGCCTGATTTGGCTTTATTTTCCACTGATTCCGTTTTTTCATAACGTAAACAGAACTTTCGTACACCAGAACAAGTCACTGAACCACCAACTTGTCCTGCAATTTCAGCATAAGAAAGGCCATTTTCTCTCAATATGACAATTCGGCTTCTTTTCGTAGAAGTCCAATTAGTTCTTCTTGTTGATGACATTGTTTAAAATTAGTTTAATTAAAAGAAAAGGACTTCAAATATTCAAAAACAGCAATACTCTATTTAATTGTACTAGTATGCATCATTCCGCAAAATATTTCCACAACAATAACTCTTTTACCATCCAAATAACCTAAACTATAGTTACAGACATTTGATTGGTCCAAAGAGCAGTGTTTGTGATTGGCTAGTACGCTTTTATTACAAAGCACGTCCTTATTCAAAACGATTTGTGTTTGTTTGTTCTACTAAAATGATCATAAAGTTTTTTTGTAATGCAGATATTTTAATTCTGTTTTTGTTATTAAATTCTACATTAAATTACCTTCAATTTGATATGTAAACGTTTGTATTTAAATGAAAATTAATGTATTCTACAAGCACACAAAGCTGAAAAACATGAAACTTTCAAAAAATGTCCACACTTTTGGCCACCACTGTACGTTTTTGTGTCTGATTTCGTAACTTAATTAATAGTTAGCACTAATTAATTAGCATATTTGAGGTCACCCCCAGGAACCATTAAGATTGACACTTAGTTCGTGAATATCCGATCATTAGAGCCAAAGTTATTCAGGGTGATATCTTTTTTTTTTTTGAGGACTGTACATCCATACATTGTACATGCATATCATGTACATGTATACATACATATATTGTACATCATACTACATATATTGTACATACTACATATATACCTATGTTGTACATACTACATATATACCTATATTGTACATGTATACATATATAATACTGCTCATAAATAAATTGTACATGCATGCATGGGACATACATTGTACAGACAATGTATGTATGTTTGTACAAACAACAAGTACTTGTATATACATGCGTACATGAACATAGATATACATTTTACATACACAAATATTTGCATAAAATGCATATATTCATTGTGTATAAATGTACATGTCCACATTGTTTGCACATACATGCGTAATTATTAGCTATATGCATACGTACATATATTTTATACTTACAATATAAGTGTATGCACATGTGTGTGAAGCTAAAATGTCTGTACATATGCACTAGATAAAATCATATGTACATAATTTTTAGTTACATTCATTTGTATGTATACATATACCTACAAAATTCGTGCGAAATGTATCATTATAAAATACATTATACTATCTACTGTAAAATATAATCATTTATAAGAATACAATAGTCTTGTAATCGTGTATTTAGATTACATGTAATCATAATTACATGTAATCAAATTACATGTAATCATGATTGCATGTAATCATATATTTTGATTACTTGTAATCATAATTACCCGCAATCGTTTTTGTTGTGATTACTTGTAATCGCAATTACTTGGAATCATGATTACAGTTGTAATCAAAATTTCGATTACAGCTGTAATCAAGATTACAAGTAATTAATTACTGTAATTAATACTGTAATCATGATTATAGCTGTAATCAAAATTTTTGAAAATTGTTATCATGATTACAAGAAATTGATTACTGTAATCAAAAAATGTAATCGATTACTTTTTTTGCCAACTCTGGTAGCGCTTCGGGCTCCCGTGCCACAGGTCCTGGGTTCGATCCTCGGGCCGGACAAGGTTGACTCAGCCTTTCATCCCTTCAGTGGGTCGATAAATCAGTACCAAACATGCTTGGGAACTAAACTCTGGGAGTTCCTCGTTCGGCTGACCACCTGACCGGAACATCTGCTCCTACACCCCAGAGCCCATGGTCAAGAAAACTGAGATGAGCACAGTAGGCCTTGACCCGTCGAGCCTCTGAGTTTAGTTTGGTGTGCTTAGATGGAACAGTGTGCAATAACTTCATAAATTTACCCACAAATTCTAGAATTACGTAACTAATTAAACATTTTCACAGTTTTGCACTTTTTGGTGTTCATATGTATCTTCACCTTAAAGTTCACATTTGTAAGAGCCGTAATTTACCACAGTTAATCATAAATTTACTTCTATTTGCTAGTAAATTTAAGGGCTGTAAACACTTAAAAGTACTTAAAAGTAACTTAAAAATACAAGCAAAAAAGAGCATTTGTAAATTTTAATTATCATTTATTTTTAAAAGAGGGTTTGAAAGAGCTTTTATGGTTTACTAGTTTTTACTAGGCGAAACAAAGTTTATAATGATCTTTCTACGCATTACTTCAACTCCATGTTTTAAATTGACAAAAATAAATTCGTAAGCCAAAATAGATATTTTAAATAAGATTAAATAAATAACATTTCAATTCATGAAACGATTCTAACTGCTACAACAAAGTCACGAATCAGCAAGATAAAACAAGACGAATAAAATATAATACCAAAATTCATATACACTGGTGTAAGAAATTAAGAGAATGGACCAATTTCAATGAAATTTGATGTGCACAAACATTGATACAATACTAAACAAATAACCATTCAACAATTGTTATACGCACGCATGATCGTGCGTAACACTCGTTGGAGTAGCAAGGTATGAAATCGCCACAGGAAGCTGTCTTATTTCAAGTATGAAATCACACTGCAAGGCTTGTATATCTGTAAGAGGGGACCATACCCCCTATTAAACCGCTGTTTCATACCTTCCGACTCCAACGAGTGTTGGTCCTGCGTGTGTTTTGTATTGTATCAATGTACAAATCGGTTCTAGAGAAAATGTCTGTGTATGAAAAGAAGCTTTTAAACGAAACGAGTATCCGTCATTGGTGAACTAGAAATTCCGATGTACAGTAGCGAAAAACTCTCGAAATTTTGTACCGAATTTTCCGTGTCGGTAGATTATCTCAAAGCTTTCTGATTTACTATCACAATTATAAATTTCTTGATTGTAATTTCAATTGCCAATCATTAATTTATATAGACGTGGTCCATCGTAAGATTTTAACGGAAAGGTGTTATCATCAATACAAACTTTTGTTCTATTCACTCCCTGACTCTAAATAATTGCCAAAACCAAAAAAGGCATTATTCTTCTAACTTTTCTCACTGACAATTCTGCAAGTTATTGAATTCATTATTTATCGGTGTAATCCTATACTGTAATAATGCTTTTATGATCAACTTTTTTCAACATTGATTTTACCTTTAGTATATGATGCTTTTCTACCATATTATTTGAATAAGCATAACGAATGCTTCAGGTTCTACGATCAAAATTTTAACTTTGAGCAAAAGTTTTCAATTTTAAACTATATTGGAGATCATGTGCATAGGAATGTTACTTTTAAAAAGTAACGAGTAAAAGTACAAGTACTTTAAACAAATGTAACGAGTAAAAAGTTCTGATTCAAAAAAGTAACGAGTAAAAAGTACAAGTAAAAGTACTAATAATAAACAAAGAAAGTAACGATTTTAAAGTACTTTTCGCGGAAATTAAAAATTCAAAATAACCTTAAATTTTATTTTTAAAAAAATTAAGAAAAAATATTTTTAAGTTTATAATGCAATAAATTTAATTTAAATTTAAAAAATTTAAAATGCAGGAAAGTGCTACAAAATTCATTGAAAAATGCAAAAAATATCCTGACTAAAAAAATCAAAATTGTTTGCTTATACCAATATTTGCCAATTTAAACCAATGTTTGCATATAAAAAGGAGTTATTTTAAAACTAACAAATCTTTATAAAAAAAAATTTCAGAATTTGTAGAGCTAAATTAATTTCTCGAACAAGTTCGATAACATTATAATTTTGTTTAGAATTTATTCATATACAGAGAACACCTCTATTAAATTAAAAAATTATTTTTCGTTTTTAAATTCATTTTTAAGAATTATATTTCGTTCAAATGATGAACTTAATGTTTCTTTGGCAAAATTCGAAAAAAGAGAAAAAATAGTTTCTTTTTTTTTTAAATCAAAGAAAAAATAAAACTCTAGAATTTTTTTATGCTATGTTTTAATTAAATGAAGCATAATTTTTATATTTTAGAAATTAAAAGTCAAAAAATGATTTAATTTTCCTGAAAAAGATGCTGGGTTTAGTAACGTTAAATAAATTATTGTTAAAATTAAATAAATAGATTTATTTTCATTAACGACGGCGAACACTTTTTTTCCAAAATATAAATTTTTATTATTGCTGTATATTCCTAGGTGACGAGATTTTATTATTTTCTTTCTTAACGTTTTTGTTGATCCACTTTGTAAAAAATTTATATTTTTCACTTCAAAAAATATACTAAGAATATATTAATCACGTCTTCTTTCAGAACTACATTCTCGGAATAACTAGTGGTTCAATGTGCACTGCATTGACTCAACTATTATATAAAGTATACTTTTGTTGTCTAATTACATAGTTAATAACTTGTCAAGATTTTTATTCAAATCAGTAGAATTTGATTAATACTGGAAAATACAAGTCTTTTTAAAATATTTTAAGCTTTTGAATAGGTGACAAACCACTTTTCTCATTAATAAAACAAATAATTTTCATCCATTTGACCTTTATCTGTGACTGGTACAACAATAATTTAAAAACGCTTTTCTTTTAACCCTTAACGCACCGCTGGTCAAATGGATAGGCGAACATTAATAATTTCGTTTCATCCAACAGATAATCTATGTAAAATTATAGGAAAATTTTAAAACTAAGGTCATCTTGCAACTTGACGTTTTCAATGAGGACTATCATAAACTCTCTAAACATTAGACTAGAGCATTAGAGTAGTGTTCTAAAAAATATTTAAATTTTTGAGGTGGATATTTTTTTCAGCATTAAGTCTGAAAGCAAATTAAATCTCGATAATTTTGAAGATTATAATTATTTTAATTACATTAAGTAAATTGACATTTTCAATGACGATTAACTATCACAAACTCTTTAAACATTAGACTAGTGTATATTAGTTCTTAATATTTAAATTTCTGAGGTTAATATATTTTTTCAGCATTAATTCTATAACCAAATTAAATCCCGATAATTTTAAAGATTATAGTCACTTTAATTACATTAAGAAAATTAAAAATTAGGGGAATCCGGAAATTTTAAATTTCTTCTTAACTCATGACTTTGACCTTGACCATCTATAAAAAACTCTATCCTAATAATTTAAAAATTGAGTGATATTGTCCTAAGTAAGTTTTAAGAGAACTTCTTTATTTATAAAAAACTCAAATAGTTCAACTATTTAGCTTTTATAGATAGCATAATGTTTAATCTTTAAAACATGCATGAATTATTGCATTTGGAATTTTAAAAAAGGTAAATAAATATTCTCTTAACTTACCAAGAAAGTTAAAACTCATGTGCCAGAATGATTAACAATTTGGTCCTCTTTATAAGCTGAGCTCTTTTGAAGTTGTGCTTCTCTGTGGTTTCTCATTAACAATTTTTTAAAAAATTAATCTCCAAAAAGTTTCAACTGGAAGAAATTTGCGTCTAAAATTCGAACAAAGGACTCTGTAGAACCCCCAGACCATTGAAGAGAAAGCCTGCCTACACGATCCAAGTCTTGAAACCGAGAACTTGGAGGAATTTCTCTCTACAAGAAATTGGATGATTTGTTGACACTATCCAAGTTCTTGAATGTCATTGATTGGTTATATCAAAAACTTGCGCATGCGCATTGTTCATCGTCATTCATCATCATAATATCATACATACATGAATCTGATGCCAGCTTGTTGACGTCATAATCTGATGCCAGCTTGTTGACGTCACAAAACTTAAGAATCAGTGGTTAAGGGAGGAAAAACTTGAATGGAAAGTAGAGCATGCTCTATCATCATCCAAGAACTTGGATGATCGTTTACACAATCCAAGCTCCAAGCAAAAGTACCCATAGAGCACATTGACTTCGTTATGACATCCTAAAGTTGTCATCTTTAGGATTCTGTGACTTCCAGAGGAAGTTCTATATTTACCGCTAAATGTCCTACGGATGTCATCTGCGTGTTAGAATGTCCCACCTGCAGATATCTTAATGATGTCATAACTAGGACAGTTTCAGGATACCTTTAGAACGCTTTAGGATGGCATTAGGACATAATAAGACCTGTTTAGTAAGGATTTAGGTAACTTGTGGGATGCATGTTGGAAATGGTATGATAGTAATAGGAGGGTGTCTTATTTTGGAAATAAATTTCATCTTTGAAATTTTTATTAATTTTAGCAACTTAAATAAGGTTTTTCTTTTAAATTTACTGAATTAGAGGTCAGAAAAATGTTTTCTAAATGAAAAAAAAGGTGATAGTTTTTAATTTGTATACCACTCTATTTTTCCAGAAAAATGGGCTATTCCTCTACTATTTTTTTTAGGAAAATTAGTAAAGGAAAAGGGAGTAAAACAGTTAATAAACAAACGTATCTAAAGAAAAGAATAATGTATCATTTTAATACAAAAATATGCAAGATAATTGGATTTCACATTTCTATTGCTTGGAATAAAAACTTGGCCATTATTAAAAAGTCTAATTGAATGTACCCTTTGAACACCAAGGAAGGTTACCATTCTCCTAATTAGCGTTAGTTTTCTGTAAAGAATATTTCTTATTAAATTAAATTATGAGACTTATTGAATCTTTTATGTACATTGTAATTTATGATTGCTTCATTATTGCTCATATTGTTTAATGTAGTAGATATATTAAATATCTTATAATAAAATAATGAATAATTTTCATTTTAATGTTGCTCTAATACTGAGAACTTCGCATTAATATTTAAATTTCTCGTATGATCAATTGAAACTAGTTAATTGGCAAAATAATTCTCATTACATTCTTCTGCAAAATTTACTAAAAAACATTTTATATTATAAATAGTTTAAATGAAGTTGTGACTATTTTATCAAAAACTCAAAATAGATGTTTATGGATCACATACTTTATTGTTTAGTTATTGTGTCAATGATGCAATTTAAAAAAACAAATAAAATTAGAAAATTATCTGTTTTTATATACAAACTAAAACAGCTGTTGCCATGTTTTGCTGAAGAATTGTTAGCTGAAGGCATACTTAAATCAGTATCTTGAAAATATTAAAAATAACTTGTTTTAAGGATTTATCTATTTTTTGCAGCATAAATTTAGTGTATGCAAATAAATATGAGAATAGAAAAAAATANAACTTTGCAACTTTTTATTAATTTTAAGACAGATTGATTATGAACAATCATATAAGGAGAAAAATTGAATTCATTGCAGCAAATGCTGCAATTTACTCAGACTAGGACGGAAAAAAAAACCTGCAGCCCTTT
Source organism: Parasteatoda tepidariorum (assembly GCF_043381705.1). Taxonomy (NCBI): domain Eukaryota; kingdom Metazoa; phylum Arthropoda; class Arachnida; order Araneae; family Theridiidae; genus Parasteatoda; species Parasteatoda tepidariorum. The sequence goes on along the minus strand of NC_092214.1, from coordinate 12,602,382 downwards.
TGCCTGGTTATTTACTTGGCTAAGTATCTCTAATTTTAAAAATCCCTATGGACCGCATTTTTTACACAAGGGAACGCTGCAAGCTCTATACGCCTATACTTCCAGGTTACTGTTTCGGGTGTATTTTAAAGCCATTTGGCTCACAACGCGATCATTGTGTTTTGAGAACTTGCAAGAGAACATTGTGATTCTTGCAAACGTGGTATTTGATTACTTATTACTTGTGTTTACAATGCTAAAGGTGCTAACACTAACGTAAGATGATGCACAGCTTGCAACAAGAACAAACAATAATAAACAAATTGAAAGAGGCCAAATCAGGATTGCCAAAAAAGGGAGTTATTCAAAATCTAGCAACCATGTCACCTTTTTCGCAATGCATCTCTAAAGAAATAAAACAAATTTTCACTTCTTACTCACCAGAATTACTTATCGTTATTATCTTATGAAATACAACAGATTTGAGCTTAAAAATTATATAATTTATTTCTTTTGTTAAAAACAAAATTATCCATTTGAGAATATCGCCTCGTAGAATAAGCTGTAGTAAGCAGTTGCAGAACTAGAGCAAGTATTGAGCAGGATATTGTTATTGTTTACATTTATATTGAAAACACCATTCATAGACAATTCATAGAAACAATTATGTAGAAAAAGGTAAAATAACAACATAGTAAATAATGAAGATGAATAGCAACATTGAAATAATTTAAAATGTCATTTCATCTGTAATTAGAATAAATGATTAATTTAGGGTTACCAAAAAACACGCCAAATAACCAGTTGAACTTAAAAGGAAGAAAATAAAAATAATAGAAAGAATGAATTATCAGAAGAAAAATCGAAATAACAAAATAATCAAAATAAAGCTTCCTCAATAATTATGAAAAAATTAAATGTAAACATTTAAATTGCAATTGAGATATTAAAGATAATGATGGGGTACAATTCTTCGAATAGATTATGAAAAATAAAAAAAATGAATAAAGAATTATTTAGATTTGAGTAGCAGAATTGCAGTGGGAAACACTCCTTTGAAGGACATTATTCCAGGAGTGCTCAGAAGGATGGGGATCGTCATATAAACAACCTCAGCAATAACATCATTTCCAATCAGGCGGGGGATGAAGTAGAATAGAAGGTTTATATCAAGAAATTTTTTTTTCTGCTAGAAACAAAATTGATCTAGCAGGGATTTCTTATATTATATTACGTGAAGTTGCATATTTGAATCTCCCAGTTGGCGGTCAAAATTCAAAGAGGGTTTCAGACCTTCCATCACTGGTATCCAAAAAATTTTACTTCTCTGCTTCAAAACATTGCACTGTTATATAAATGTACGATCATGTTCTAAAATGAATTCAAATGTTTATTAAGTGAAACCCATGAACTCAGTATCCAATGGCTCAATGATTACATCAATTAATCACAGTTACAGTTCGTAAGTTATAATTACATTATAGTTAATGTATTATCTTTCAGGTAATAAAACTCACTGCCTTTCATTTTAATGTATGCTCCTTCTCACTCGTATTACAAAATATAATTATTTTGTATTTACCTGTTCTTAAACTACTATATTTTATATCTTGGCAATAAGTGCCGTCCCACATACCTAAAGATTTCATTTTTACTTCTAAATTATTATATAAATTTAGCAAATTTCTTTAATAATTTGAAAAATCAATAAGCGATTAATATGAATATTGAACGTTAAATCTTCGCATCCAAAATTGCCAATTAACAATTCGATACTTTTTTTATAAGTCAAAACGAACCATTTAAAGCGATTCCACCAAGTAAACTCTTTAAATATGTATTTTTTTGCATCTCAGTCAAACTTTTTTTTATCTTGAATAGTGATTTGAAATTGATTTTAAGATTCAATTAATAGTGTTGTTTCACCTTGAAATTTATTTATGCTTTCGTTTTGGAAGTTTAACTGCATTACTTCACTTCACTATTTTCTTTATTGTTTTCTTTTAAAAACCTGGTGATGCGGGATTAACGCTTGATTATTGTTTCAGAATATTCTTCGATTCTATTAATTTCCGTATCAATTTCGATTAATAATTAATTGTTCAATTCACCGGTTCAGAGTAATGGCTTACTAGCAACCAGTACATAATACTTAGCAACCAGTACATAAATCTATGAGTATTACAAGCTATAGAGTTGGACTTCTATTTAACGAACTTCCATTTTACAAATTTCTCTATTTTGCGATTTTTTTTTTCGAGGAACCAAGAACATTTTGTAATTTTCTTCGTAAAATAACTTCCAAAAAACGAAGTGAATTTTCTATTTAACGAACTTTTCTTTGAAATCCACTTTCCCTATTTCCCATAATATTTCAGAACATTTCAAGCTTGTTAACGCATTTTATAGGGGAAATAACTTTGAATTATTTTCAAGGCCACTTAACGTTTAGAAAAAGCAGCAAATTCTTTGCCTTTTTCTTTGCATTTCAAAGGAAAAACTCAGACAAAACTATCGAATTTTATCCGTAGCAATTAAACTTAAGAACGCATGCGGTAATGTATGTTTAAAATTACTTTCACTTTAAATGCAGTTATAATTTTATAAATAAAATTTAGCCTTTTTTAGTTGAAAATGTATGTAATATGATAGTGTAACACTGGATAATGTTTTGCTCTATTCTTGCTTTCCATGCAGAGTTCTTTTATGGTTAAGATTTATAAAATAAATAGTAGATACTAGTTTACAAGATAAAGGTGTATCAGTTGCTATTTTAATTATGTCTAGTGAGTATGAATTTGAAACCTGTTTTCTGGTGTTTAAGGCTACACGGTACCCTTTTTTAAAAAAATTTTTTAAGGCCTGTAATATTAAAAGTAATAATAGATTTTCATTTGTATTATATTATTAAACTGATTTTCAAAAAGAAAAGGGAAATCGACAAACCACAATTTAAAAAATTTAAATTTTTTTAAAAAATTCAAGNATTTTACGAATTTTCCATATAACTAACTTGTTATCGGGATTTAGCGAATTCGTTAAATAAAGGTCCGACTGTAGTTATTTACCCGGTGAAAGCTGTAATATTGCGAAGATTCTTTAAATGATTCCAAAAATGTCAGAAAATAAAAGTTAAAAAAAAAATTTCTTGAAAGCATTATCATTCGAAATAATTTTAACGAAACATATGAGAGGAATTTATGCAATAATTCAAATAAATATTTTTATTTTCCAGATTTACATTCAAAGGACGACTGGTTGTGATCACATGCATTGTACACGTTGTAAAACAGATTTCTGTTACAAATGTGGTGAAAGATTTCGGTATTTGAAGTTCTTTGGTGATCATTATAGCAAGCTCAGTATATTTGGTTGTCGATACAGATTCAAGGCAGATCAACCATTACAGAGAAAAATGATAAGAGGGGCTTTATTTGGTAAGATTTAATTCGAATATTATTTATTTTTCTGGACGAAACAGTATTAATTCGAAATTTAAAATCAATAGAATGAAATTTTCGTAAGAAATGAATTTATCATATTTAAATACTCTAATGAGTTTAAATTTAATTTAAATTCAATTAATTACAATTACTTGTGACACCCGAACTCAGTTCGGGTAATGCAAATGCGATAATTTCGGAATGCCCGACCTGAGTTCGAGCGAAAGAAAAATCGGTGCTTCAATTCCATAAAGCCCGAATTTAGTTCGTAAAATGCATAACATGTAATTTACTATTTTTTCAATAGATGGCGACACATATTTTTAAATTTTCCTTTCGAAAAGTTCGGCCGTTTCGCGCTATTTGTCGAAAATTCAAAGGACTCTGTGGGTCATGGAATTCATGACAGTTGATATAAATAATAATATTTGTTGTATTAGATTATTATATTTATCTTGAAAATTATGTCATTTGATTTATTTTGCTATAATTTGAGCAAAAATTACTGTGATCCATTCATCTTTCCCTGTTATGTGAAAATATTGAATTGTGGTTATTTCGTTTAAAATTTTGTGTTTTACACAGTTATCTATTTCTAACATTTTCATGACAATAATGAACAACATTAAAGTGAAATTTTGTTTATTCCATTTTTGGTACGTTTTTCTCAAATATATTCCACAGGCAAGGGGCTAATGTTTCAAAGTGCCCTTACCTCAGAAACTTGTGAACCAATTTTTTTACAATACACAAGCCAATTAAAAATTTTGGGCATATTAAGGTATTTTTATTTAAGTATTTTTATAACATCTTGATGATTAAAATTTCCCAAGTTAACGGGAAATTTAATACATCTTTTACCTGTTCCTACTCCCTTGCCACACGAATTCTCTCCCTCTTCAGTGGGTGTAATCCTTAATCAATCTTCAACTGTCAAAATCGGAGAAGGAAAATCGGAGGGGTGAAGAACTAAGATGAAGCTTGGAGAGGGGTGCTAGAAGATTATCCTTCATCGCCTCTTATTTGCAAATTATTTATAACAAGCTGATTATAATGCTGATTAGTAGAAGAAAGCACGTGCTTTTTTGAAAGTTATTATCTTAAAATTTCAAAAACTTATTCTTGATTTAAGTTTAAATTATTTAATTTCAGACAATTTATAAAAAATGAAATAAAATAATTCTATATTTATCACTTAATATTGATGGTGTTTATTTAATTAAATTTATGTTATGTTATTAATGTTCAGTTATTAATTATTATTAATTTCTTATAAACATTGCGTAATGTTTCTTAAATATAAGTTCTCAAAGGTTTTAATGTTGGTTTCAATTTTTCCTTGGTTTACATTTATGCGCATTTTAATTTTTCTTAGTTATGATACTCAACTTATACCAGTTTTTTCATTATTTCGATTGTAACNATTGTCAGTAAGTGAGACCGTCTTTTTCAAGTACGCACCTATAACATCAGTAGACGTTGAAAGAAGCTTCTGCAGGAATGAAAATTTACTTTCAGACAAGAGACGCTCGTTTACATTTCAAATTATCAAAAAACATTTAATAATCCAATGTAATTCTGATATTTAGTAATATTATGAGATGGAAGTTGTTATATCCATTAAAGTTTCTATACAAAATAAAAATATTTTGGTGTCAATATATTTTCCTTTCTTTGTTATTTTAGGATATAAAACATATTTTTCAAACTTTAATGAACAAGTATTGCATTGCTTTATATTTTTTGAAATTACTTATAATAATTTTAATGAGTAAAACATTGTTTTAGTTCAATATTTTTACTTTATTTTAGTCATGTCATAAGGCATTTTCAGCGCAATTTTAGCATTTTTAAGGGCATTTTTCGCACTTTTTAAGGACATTTTTTGCACTTTTTAAGGGCATTAATTGAGATTTTTTAGGTCATCAAGATCCGGGCTCTAATTATTATTAATTCCTTATAAATATTACGTAATGATTCTTAAATATAAGTTCTCAAAGGTTTTAATGTTGGTTTCAATTTTTCGTTGGTTTACATTTATGCGCATTTTAATTTTTCTAAATTATGATACTCAACTTATACCAGTTTTCTCATTATTTCGATTGTAACTTTATGATGTTAATGTTAAGTTCTCCTGATTGTAGTTATTTAGTTTAATTTACGTACAATGTAAATTTTTATTAATTATAGTGATTTTTTATCAACATTTTGAAAAAAAAATTTAGGAAAATTTTCAATTTTTTAAATGTCAAAAGTTTTCATTATTTTGATGTCGTGTCGTTTAAACTTATTTTTTATCTCTATCATCTTTATTTATTTATTCGCTAATTTACAATTATACTACTGTTTTATTGAAAATATATTTTGTGAATATTTGGATTATATTTGATTTTTTATTATTTTTCAATCATGGCTATGCATGGAAATTTAACTGTAGCATAACTCTTATACGAATAATTTCGTAATCTCTTCTTAAAGAAGTAAATGTTAGGGAAATCTGTTAATAAATGTTAACAAAATGTATTAATAATTATAAAAAATACACATGTAAATCGAGAAAAAAAACGCATTTATATATTTATTTATTTAAATCGAAAGCCCTATCTCTTTACAGGAAGGGTTTATGAAATGAAAAATTATGCTCGGGCTTTCAATAGTTGCACAATATATACATCACAGTATATGTTATGCCCAGCGAAAGATTTTATTCTTTGCCAATTTTTCTTGCTGAAAAGCAGAAAATTAAACTTTCTTAGCCTTCACTTTAAAGATAAAAAAATTAAATATATTTTCAAAAATTTTAAATTAAAATTTAATTAAAATGAAGAGTTTCTGTGTGATGGTCTTCGTTATAACTCCAGAATCGTTTGAGCTATCGTCCTTAAATCTGGACAGTTGATGAAGAAAGCAATTTTATCCGGGTCTCAAAAGTAGTTAAAAAGTTTCAATTGCATCGTTCAGGGGAGACTTTGGAAAGTGTTGACCACTTTGCCTGCACATCAGCCTGCGAAAGGCTTGAGGATGTGCTGTATCGGTCCTCGTTAAACTGTTTTACCGTAAGGTGCTCGACTTCGCGCTCAGGTTGTCCAGCTATTGAGTCAAGGAGCCATCCCCTCTGCAGAGAATCAAAATTGCTATGACATATCTTCGGATCATCTTCAGGGATGATTCCCGACTCGTTGCCAGTAGCCCATTATGCAGCACTAGTGTGATGTTTATAAAGTACCCACTTAATTGGATAAAATAAGAGTGCAGTTATTAAAAAAAAAAATTAAATAGAAAAGAGAGGGAAACATGAATTACGTGTTTTGCACATTTAATTAACCACGGATTTGCACTTGGTAAAAAATATATTAATTAACAAAGAAATTTTTAGCAAATTTATTTACTATAATATACAATTTACTCAATAATTTTATATAGAATTTAGTTACTTTAGTTGGGTATTCATTGTCTTTTTCTTATCAAATTTTGAAACAGTTTATCTATTTCTTTCTTGCATAAATAAATACTACTACAAATTCTTTTAATTCTATTCATTTCATTAAAAGTGGTATTTATATAGATGTTCCTAGAAACATTAGAATTCCAAGTAATTAGTATATTTATATTAAAATTAAAACAATTTCTTTTATCTTATAAAGCAACAGAGCAAATATTTTCTTCTTTTATTGTACCCAAATCCAAAATATTTAAATTAATATTATCATCATGATTACGAAGCAAAAAGAATTCCTCGAGGTAAATACACTCACGTCCATAAATTAAGGATAATGAAGTTCAGGCACAGAAAGAGACAGAAGCCAAACAAATTTGACTTACTTGTAAAGTCTATGTATTAAACAAAAGGTAAAGGGCAAAAAAGATGCTGTATGTTTGACATAATTGATAAAAATTGCGATTTTTACTCCCTGGAGCAAATTTCAAAAAAGAACCTATTTACAAAAAACAGTATAACATGGTTAGNATAAAAATGCAAAAATAAGATTAAGATCAATGATTAGTGAATATGAATTTATCATTAAATTCTTCTCTCCTCTCTCTCCTCTTATAGAAATTAATTTTCTATAATATTTGAATTACCAGTAATAATATGTTGATGAACCTCTTCAGTGTGACATTCATAATCGGATATATTAATCCTCCCTAAATTTTTGCTTATATCATTATAATTAAATATTGTTCTACCAAGATATTTATTTTATTTAAAGCTTTTAATTATCTTTAAATCTTTTAAAGGAAATAAAGTTTTAAAATTTTTAAAAGTATTATGAAATTTGATCTTATCCAAAATAGTATTTTGAAAGTAAATAACGAAACATAAATTATCTGAATTTTCTTTTTATTTGGTGAAATTTTACTCATTTTGGCTTTTAAAAGATCGAAACAAAGAATTTTGAAGTGTAAATTAATAAAAGAAAAGTCAATAATAAGATCTTGAAGCTTATATACATCATAATTTTTAAGGGAGAGAACAAAATCTTTAATTCTAATATTGTATCAATATACCGAAAACAAAATAATCAATACACTAGTGTGAGGAGCACTCAATTTTTTTAAAAAAATATTTTTTCTACCTCTTTTTATTGTTCTGAAATTTTTTCCATATTTTCTCTACATTTTGATCTTATTTTATGAGTTCTATTTACTTGCAGCTTATGCGCAGTAAGTAAAACCTATTGTTTTTCTTAATGTGGTAGCGCTTCGCGCTCCCGTGCCACAGATCCTGGGTGCGATCTTTGGGCCGGGCAAAGTTGACTCAGCCTTTCATCCCTTCAGTGGGTCGATAAATGAGCACCAAGCATGCTTGGGAACTAAATACTGGGGGTTTCGCGTTCGGCTGACCTGCACCCCAGAGCCCAAGGTCAAGAAAGCTGAGATAGGCACAGTGGACCTAGGCCCTCTATGGGCTGTCGCGCCACTGAGAGAGAGAAGAAGAGTTTTTCTTAATTTTCTTCGTGTTTATTGTTTTTTGTATTTGTTTATTATGCTACATACATTCATATATACATACCTTACCTTTGAAAAAATTTAGTCAATAAGTAATTATGTCAGTAAGTATTACAAGTAAGTACAGTCAGTATTTTTACAATATAAGACATATTTTAACGAACTCTTGATCTTTAAAAATGACTTTTCATTTCAAATCTTAAAGATAATAATTAATGTATTATAAAAATTAATAGAACCTTGTTTCTTTATTATATAAATTTTTTTCGTCGCTATTGGGGTATAATATATAAAAATTCTTCATATTGAAATAAAGATTTTTCTTATTAAGCTGATATTCTTCAGTTAACAATGTTTTATTTATTTTTTAACATTTTAAGTTTTTAGTCAATTTTATGTGCGGAGTAAGCATCAAATTAGCGAATCTTCTTATTTGCAAGGAAATATTTTATCATAATATCAAACAAAAATATGTAAAATTATGTTCAATATAAGATTAAAGAGTTATTTAAGATCCTAATCAATTTAATTATTGCATTACAAATTTATCTATTACTGCAATTTTTTTTTATGACTGACTTCATAGTATCAGTGATACGTAGATCGTAAATTTGCATGTATTTAGTGTTTAGCTTAGTGTGTTTGATAACAGAAAATATGTTTACAGGTTATATCATATTATAGAATTTACTTCACCTTCTACATCATTAAACCCACTTTAATTGAATAATAATGCGCTTATTAACTTAGCATGATACTTTTAATAGAAGTATTAGCTGAGCTTCATTTTTGTTTTTTTAAAACTAAACTCAGTGGCGCGACAGCCCGTAGAGGGCCTACTATGCCCGTCCAAGTTTCCTTGACCTTTAGACTCTGAGGTGTAAGAGCAGATGTTTTTGTTGGGTCCAAAGCGGAACCCTCGGTGTTTAACTCTCAAGCATGCTTAGTACTCACTTTATCGACCCACTGAAGAGATCAACCTTGACCGGCATCAGCCACCGGGCGTCTTTCTTTTCTTGAACACACATTATTTTTATTTTATATACACTTTATTTTTTTAAAAACACAGAGCAAAATAGACGTTCACAGAAAAATAAAAAATAATAGTTGAATTTCCCACCCCACCCCCATCCCCAGGCTAACAGGAAAACACCTAACAAAAATATTTTACTTTTTTAGTTTCAAACATAATGGTTTTAAAATATTAAATTTAGTATTGAGATAAACTAAAAATGTTTCATACACTGATTTATTATGAAGTGTGAATTTAAATGAACAATTTCCTTCTCCATTTACTGTAAAAAAAGGGTTTTAACAAACTGTTTGTTGTTTGTTTTTCATCAAATTCACCTACTGAACACTTTGATTCTCAGATTCAATTCGATGAACCGTAAAAATCATGTGTTTTAACAGACAGTATGATAATCAATTCTAATTCCATCAATTTAGACATTTTATAGACTGAACACTTTGATTCCAAAATTCAATTCGATGAACCATAAAAATGATGTTTTAACAGACAGTATGATAATCAATTCTAATTCTTTCAATTTAGACATTTCATAGACTGTTTCGAGACATTTCAATTTAAAATGTTTATTTTCAAAAACCTGAAAAAAATATTAAATTCAATGCTTATTTAATGGTGGAATTAGGTACTACTGGTTTTGTGTTAATAGGCTCTGTGATAAGAACTACCCAAGATTCAGGAAGCTGTGTTAATAATACCTATTTTATGTATAAAAACGATCAAAATTTTGCTTTGCGGCTGGTCGATAAGAATCCGGTTTGCACCGAAATATCGTCAGTGGTAAATGTATCAAAGGCTAGATGCCATCAGGCTAGCGGTGAGAGGTTTTCCTTTCCATGTAACGCAAATGAGGGTTAGTTCCATCAAAAAGCCCTCGACGCAGGCAAATTTCTCCCAATACTTGATCCTGGAGTTCCCTTGTGTTCTAGATTGGGTTCAAAATTACAACGCTACGGAGTTGAACATAAGTAATCGTAAACCCAAAAAATTGGGTTTGCTATTCAACGACGGTTATAAAATAAAACAAAATCCCCTGAAGCTTACATAGGGTTTTGGAAAAAAGTATAAAATGCTAGCAGATGAGCAAATTGGTGCGGTAATAACAATACAGAGCCATCAAAGTATTGATAAAATAAGAAAAAACAGAGTATATCACTTTTAAAATAAAAATTCTCTATAATGCAGCAACGATATTAAACGATAAAATGATGACACTTTCAGTTAAATACATTATAAATTCAAGATGAAATGAGGGAAGGAATGGTATGTCTGAAACTCATCATCACAATTATGTGTAATCATCACGATTCTGTGTAATCATCCCAATTATGTGTAATTTAAAGTGAATAAGTCTAAGAATTTTAATTAAATATACTAAGTAACAATTTAAATTCCCAGCAAGTAATTGATACTAACTCATTTTTCTTGTGTTACTTGCTTCAGAAATCTAGAAAATCATAAAATATTTTATCAATAGATAAAACAATTTTAGACAAAACCATAAAATCTTATTAGTTTTGATATTAGTTTCATTTCATAAGGAAGTGCTTAAATGACTCATTATTCAATGATATTAGAACGCCAGAACTAAATTTAGATTCAAAACAAAAAATAAAAGTCGTTAATGTACATATCAACAGTCATAAATGCACAGATGTAAAGCGTATAAAATAAAAAAAGGTATCACACGGAATAACTTTCGGTCTAATGATCGGTCCATCACAGCGAACTGTTGTGCCACTGCCATGTTTTCGTCTTGTTTGTTTCTCCTTTAATAATTGTTTCCAAACACGCATCGCTGATGTCACAAAAAACGATTTCTCGATACGAAAATCCACCCTATCGCATTTCATATGAACTCCGTCAGTTGTTGATATGGCCCTCTCAGCTTTTGGCGAACCAGGGCCTGATTATCACCTAGGGCCCACAATTTCCTGAGGGGCCGCAAAAATTAGTCCTCATTATTACTGTTTCTTTTAAATATTGAAAAAAAACAGTTTGTCTCAAAAAATGCATTTATTTCATTTCAATTTTTTTTTAAAAATCGTGATACAGCCAAATTCACGCAAACACGATTACGATTACATTAATCGAATTCGAAATTACAACTGAATTTTAATTGGTGCAATTTTTGCACGAACGGCTTAAACGATTTGCACGCTTCCACAACATTAAAAATTTGATTTTCCTGATATATTTTTGGACTAATGAAACCTAATTATCAATCTGGTTGCTCAAAAAGAAAGAAAAAGCTTTAAATAATGAAGCCAACCAAAAAAAAGAGAGAGAAATATTTTATCAAAATATTTCACTGTTGATAAATTAGAACCACCTGTTTCTGATGAGGCTGCTCATTAAGAATTTTAAATGTATTCAATATTTTGACAACTTTTTCATTGAATATGAATGTAATTTTTTAAGATGTGTTATAAATAAATAAATTATTACTCAAACGTGTTTTAATTTTCTATGAGTGGATATAATTTTCGCTCTTTTTGTATACCTTTTCTGTGTTGAAATGTATTTTTTAATAAAAATTATTATTAATACGCTTAATATATTAGCATGCATGCTGAATTTATTGTTAAATCTAATGAAAGGTGGGCTAGCTTTGTGTTGGTTTAAGTACTAAGTAAAAAATAATTCAGCTAATCAGCGACTTTTAGGAAAAACACTGATTTCAATTGTTTTTGGTCACCAAATTATTTTTATTTTGGCATAATATTGCTTTGTTGTTTTATATTTTGCTTCGATGTGTAATAGATTAATGCGTTTGGTAGATGCGTTAACTTTGTCTCAGAAAAATATTCTTCAATTGTCTACTTTCAAAATTTCTTAGAATGTTTCTCTTGAATCATGCAGTTTAATAGATTCTTTTTTATTGTTAGGACTACTCTCCAACGATTAAATTTCAAAATATTTTGTAAGGGGCCCAGAAAATTTGGTGGGCCTTGGGCCTGAGTAAGTCTTGATCGGTCCCTGATGTTAACCACTAATTAAGCGTTTACAGCAGACAAAAGACGATAAACTGATTATCTTTATAGTCCTTGATATACATGGAACAAGCGACTGATAAAGAGTTGGCACAATTGTGTAATTCTAATCATTAGCATGTCTTTACCTCACTTTAAATTTCATGTAAGTTTAATTTGATCTGCATAATTCTTCATGGTGCTGCAATTTTCACAAACACGAGTGAATAACATCGTAAAAAAATTATTCACATAATAAAAGTTTTCTTAAAAGTTTTAAATTTTAAGTGAAGTTTAGCAATGAATGAGCAAATCAAAAGTTCAATGAAAACGTAACCAGTGAGAAATAATTTTGCATACAGATTTTAGTTGTTGATGTTGCTGTAGTTCATTTACTTCGCAATCGAGCTGCACAATGTGCTATTGGCGACGGTCTGGGAAACATCCCCGAGGATGCCATCACAATTTTGATCCTCTGCAGAGGGGATGGCACTCCCACTTCAGTAGCCGACAACCTGCACGCGAAGCCGAACATATTACGGTAGAACAGTTTAACGAGGACCAATACCGCACACCTTGGGTCCCTTTATAGACTGATCCAAGTGGTCACGCACACGGACAGCAACCAGTGATGCTCGATGATCTGCTGGGAACCATGTCTCAACGATCAGTCCACTGCGGGACTACAGCTTTTAGAGTCTAAAGTTTTGATATCAAATGGTTCTAAGCAGTTAACATTATCCAGGTGCTTACTCGATGGTTCTTAAAATGCGATCAACTCTTGACTGAAATTTATTTCTTCACATTAATTTTAATGTTGTATATTTTCGACATGAACAGCAGTCTTTTTCATCGATTTGATGATCCGTTTCACACTCACACACCTATTTCCCACTTTTCTATTTGTTTCCTGTGCGAGTGAAATAAAAGGAATCTTCTGACTTTTCATAACATCAAAAGGATTTTGAGTGATTTATAAGTTCAATAATCTATTCCTTCATATTTTTTTAGTATTCTGTGGTAAAAAGTGTTGTATATTTCCCGTTCGTCCTTTTTTCTTATTGCGTGAAATACAATATATTTTAATGTTTATTTCACATATAAATTACCCCACATATAAACTACCGTATGCCGGCCTATAAGAATCTGCAATCTTATTTGAAGATAAAACAAATAATTTCCACAGACAAGACACAAGTTGGTTTATTTTTAGTTTTTTTTAGCATTTTATGATAAATTCTTTAAAAAGGAAATTTTCTCAGTCAGGGTTTTGGGGTTCAGGCCGTAGTTTTACTAGCAGTTACATCATGAAAAAGCCAAGCAAAATTAGTCTGTCGTGTCTTTTATTCAGGGACTCTGAAAGGGAATGAGTTGCAAGAAAATTTTCAACAAAATCGATCGTCACCCAAAAAAGAAAATTTGACTATCTTGATTCGTTTTAACAAATTACGCCTTACTATAGGGACTTACTATAGGGAATTTTTTAGATTTCCTTAATCAGTATATTCCCTTGAATTTTCACCCATGAATAATCTTTTGATAGGAATTTTGACTTTTGCGGCTTTTGTAAAAGAACAATATACACCGAAGAGCCATTACATTATAACCACCCTGCAAATAACATGTAGGACCACCTTTAGCCCTCAAAGCTGCTAGCACCCGCAGTGGCATTGATTCCACAAGGTGCTGAGAGGTAGTCTGAGGTATCTGGTACCAAGCGCGCATCAACTGGCCCTGCTATTCCCTCACATTGCGAGTCTATTGGATTAAGGTCAGGTGAATTTGGAGGCCAAGACATGACTTGAAAATCACTGGAATGTTCCTCGAACCAATCCATGACGATTCGACCCCTATGACGTGGTGCATTATCCTGTTGGTAAACACCATCCCCCGCAGGAAAAGCTGTTGCCATGAATGGGTGAACCTGGTCTGCAACTATGTTCAAGTAGCTTACAGACGTCAGGGATTGTTCTATGAGGATTATGGGTCCTAATGTGCCCCATGAAAACATTGTTCCTGGGCGANTATATATATATATATTACTTACTGGCCATTTAAATTGCTGCACCAGGAAGGAATGCAAATAACAGAATGACATTTATTGAGCACATCCATTGTAGTTGGAAGAACAAGTGATTAATATTTCAGGATTATAGCTGCCTCCGTTGGCAGCCTGGCAGCATTCTCCTGGGCATCAAGTCAAGCAGAGGTGGATAGCATAGACGGATAGCATTCAATACAGCTTCAACATTATGCCACAATTCATCGACCGTCGTGTCTGACGAGTGGTGGCGTGCCAGTTGCTTAGCAACCATGGACGATACGTTTTCAGTTGGTGAGAGATCAGAAGAACGTGCTGAAAAGGGCAACAGGCGAACATGTTCTGTGTCAAGGAAGGTCAGGACAGTGCGGGCAACGTGCGGTCGTGCATTATCCTGCTGAAACGTAGCGTTATGGAGGCATCGAAGATAAGGCAGAGCAACTGGCCCTAACACATCAGAAATGTAACGGCTGCCGTTCAAAGTACCGGCAATGAGAACAAGAGGTGATTGAGACGTGTATCCAATGGCGCCCCATACCATTACTCCATGTGATGGACCAGTATGACGATGTCGAATGCAGGATGGCAATGGGCGTTCGCCATGATGTTGCCAAACATGGATGCTGCCATTATGATGCTGTATACAAAACCTGGATTTGTCTGAAAAGATGATGTCTATTCTGCCTCCAGGTTCGCCGTTGATCACACCATTGGAGGCGCTCCTGCCTGTGATGCAGAGTCAAGGGTAGCCGAAGCAATGATCGCAGTACTGACAGTTCATGCTTCTGCAAACGTCATCGAACTGTTCGTGCAGACACGTGTTGTCTTGCAAATGACCCCATTTGTTGACTCTCGGTTCGAGGGTTCGTGATGTAGCTTTACGATCCCTTAAGACCATGTGATAACATGTCTGTCTTCTCGGCTGTTGATTATGTTGTCATGAACCCATCGATTCCATATTCTGCTAACAATCATGGGATCTCGACCAACGCGAGCAGCAATACTTCGGTATGATAAACCGCATTCCCGGGAGGCCACAATTCGACCTATATCAAACTTAGACACATGCTGGTAGGCATTTCTCCTTCTTACACGAGGCATAACAAAAACTTTTTTACCCAAGAACGACGCTCAAATCTCTTCTTTTATACACATTGTAGGTGTCGCTACTGCCGCCTGCGTCGCATGAATGCGCTGATAAGCTAATCATTTGCAAATCACAACATGCTTTATCCGTCCTGCAAATTTCACGTCCGTGGTGTGTCACCTTCCTGGCGTAGCAATTTTAATGGACTATAGTATATATACGGATAGATAGATAGATCATAATCAGATTCAAGGAGCAGGTAAGGACAGAGAAAAAAAATTCTCTTTTAATCTCAAATTCAAACAACGAGTCGTTTTGCGAACCTCGCCAAAAATGAACCTTGCATTAAATATTAAACCTACATTATTTAGGTATTTTTTTAAGATATATATATATATACTAATATTAATTTCGGATAATACTATTTAGACTACTATATTTAAGCTATGGAGTTACAAAAACAAAATTTTTTGAATGTTAACTTTAGTGGAGGCCTTGGAATTTCATTCTCTAGAGCGTCACGGGCATGTTCAATAGAATGAAGATCTAACTTGCCAATCCATCCCGCGATTATCTTCACTTTCCATAAAACTGTTGACGTGATAGGTGACTAGTTATGTCACCTCACGTCATTTACCGCACCTTTCCTCTTTCTTTTTCTTAACCATCCATCATGATGCCAGTTCAGACCATCAAATCTCCACTTTCACAAACATTGGAGGATAAATTCTTTTCATATGAAAGAATAACCTGCCTACATTGAGACATACTAAGAATAACTTACATTGTGACAGAGGAGGTTTGATGACAATCTTCATGTTGGATAGCCTGCCTTTGAAGGATTCATTTGTGAAAAGTTTTATTTCTTCATGAAATTGTAGAATAAACAATAAGTATTTTATCGAATCAACTCTAATTTATATGTAGGGGGAAAGGGGTAATACCGGATGATTTGTAGGCTTGCTGAAGCTTAACTGTTGGACAGTCAGATTTAATCACGATATTCATTGTTTAGAAGTGTGCAATATCCCTGAAAAGTTATTGATATGCTGCATTTAAAAAAAAAATTCTTGAAAAAGTCAATTCTCTCTGCCTTACACCGAGAACAGAGGTTATCCGAACGAAACAGAAGTGCTACTATAGGACGGAATCTTTATTGTTTTTTAGAGTATGAATCTTTAGTAAACATATAATGGACTGGACTAAAAGTAATTTTTATAACGAAGAAATAAGTCTTGCTTAAAATCATAAGAACATTAAAGATCAGATATAGTAGAACAAACTTGTCTACACATAATTAATAAACAACACACCAATATGGTATCTTCTTGACTAGCAAAGCATAAAACATAGTTTGCCCACGAGAAAATAGAACTAATAAAGTACCCGGTCTTACCCCACTCTCCCCTATGTTTATTTTATTATCTAATGATATTTTTGCAAAATTTTCATTTAGGTGGAAAAGTCATTGCCGCACCAGTCCTTGGTACATTAGCATTCTGTGCTGGAGCTTTAGCAGTGGGTATCTCTCTTTTTGCTTTACCGGTTTATGGAGGAGTTTGCCTATACAGGCATTGTAAAGGACGACAAACTATCAAAATTTTGCTAGATTTTACACCAACTTGCTATATTCCAAAATGACAACCACAGTTTTCCTTGAAATGTTTGTGAAAAAAATAGTGTGATCTCATTTAGTAAATGTATAATTACAAATAGAATTATCTGCTGTTGATGTGACTGATAAACTAATGTATTAGCATTATAAATAGAATTAATAATGCTAACACTAATATTAGTTTCAAATAGATTTATCTGCTGTTGATGTGACTCATAAATTATATGTATAATTTAAAAAAAATTATCAACTGTTTGTGATCTCATAAATTAAATGCATAATTTCAAATTATCAGCTATTTTTGTGACTCATACATTGCAATGTAATAATTTTATTGTTTATCACTATGTAATAAAATAAATACCTTTATGATTAAGGAAACAAAACATAAAAAAAAAGCTTCTGAGAGATTCGTAGGTCTAAGAAAGGAACAACACTCTCTCAACAAACAGAAGTTTGATAAATATTCTTATTAACATTGAATTTTCAGATCCTAATACATATAATTTGTACAGTTCAATCCTCATCTTTTGTGGAAGATACGCTAATGGGATTACAAGTGACAACCTGAATATTAATATAGAAATTTGTTCTGATAATAATTTATTTCCTGTTACTCATCAGATGGCAAGAATTCAAAAGAGGCCATCTTCCATCACTTTTGCCAGTTAGAAAACTACACAGCAGGTGTTTTTCACAGACTTTACCAATACAAATTTATAATCATCATAACATTGTAGTGAAATAACTGCAATCTAGAAAAAGGGGAGTTCTAATTTTAGAGCAAGTTAAGTCAGGATTTCTGTAGAAAGTTCAACTCTTTTTAGTTTTAAGTCATACATCCACAATTTATTTACAAACACAATTTAATTTCATTAACATTTTACTAGCCGCCTCACGGTGGTCTAAATCAAACAAACAAAAAAAGTAAAAGTTTAAAAAAGAATTCTGGGCAAATCTCACTCGTTTTGATACTTCTTTTATTTTCTTAAAACTTTCCTGACATGTTCTTTACGTAAAACTATAAAACACACGCTGTTTGTTTGAAAAAAGTTTTTTCTCGAAGGTTGAGTGGTAAAAATTTAACGTCCTTTTGAACTTTGAGAAAACGATTTATAAGTGAATCACCGCACTGTTTGTTCTACTATTATGTTCACACCGACTCATCTGACAAAAATACTCTGCATCGAAAATCAAATGTCAAAAGGAACTCCTAGACCGTCAAAATCTACTAGTACCAATCACATTTCTGCAAATACATACCAATGAGTAGTACCAAAAAAAATATATATGTGATATATTTTTGGCGTGACCTTAAAATTGACCCTAAATTAACAAGAAACTAAAATTTTCAACATCAATCAAGATCCTTAAATCTCTTGGTAAAAACTATTAAAGTATAAAATTTGCTGGAAAGGAAGCCCTAATTATAGCAGAAACAAAATCAATTCACAGACCTATGGTTACTGATTCAACTATCTTATAATGTGGCATTACAATTTGATGCCCATGCCTGAGTAATCGAATTTAGAAATAGTTAAGGGAAAGCTGTAAATTGTTTTAAAAATGTTATTCAAGCCACTTATAAGAAATGCCGTGTAATTAAAAAAAAAGTAATTGCTTCATGATTGATTCCGAAAAAAGTGGCTTGACAACTATTTTCTTTCTATTGCAAATGCTATGAACACTAAAATAGAATTTCAAAAGACTAATAAAATAAAAATAAAAAATGAGAAAAGTTTTGTGCAATAAGTAGTTTACCATACAAAGATGGCAAATATATAAAAATCATTTGCATGGCAGAGTATGTGAAACCTTCTCCTGAGGTGTCAGATACTTCCCACAGTAAGTCTCACTGAAGAACTTATTGGGTTGTAGCAAAGGGTCTATATAGACCATTATGATGTATTTTTTACACTGAATCGACCTCATCCAAATCGTTACAACTAATAGATCAAAAATAATAAATAAAAAAATTATAGATAAATCGTGCCAATTTCTTATGATTAGTAAAATGAGATAAAACCAAATCAAATGAGAGTAAAACAAATTTATTCTAAACAGTTTCAGAAATATTTATTACCTTATTTTGAACATATTAACTTTCCAACAAAAAAAACTTTTATTTAGCGCTGAATCGAATGAAAATTTAAACCAATAGGCCGAACAGTTTAGAAGTACTTTAATTTTTTCTTAATAACATAGCTGTCAACATGGGTAGGCAAAAATCCAGTAGATTTTGCAAAATAATATAAATTTTATGATAACTGTTGCAATATGTGCTAAATATTTTACACATAGGGAATTTTTATGGACATCAAAATAGAAAAACTGCAATATTTTTCAGTCATGATTGGTATTAAATATGCTTGAAATGTTTTGAATTATGTTTACTGGTAATTTTGAATAGGCATATAATTCATAAGAAATAATTAAGATCTCTTTTAATTAATTTAAAAAGGAAGTTCTGAATAAAAATAAACTGAACATTTCAGAACAAAAAAAAAGTTCTAATTTAATTTCTATAAATGAGGGGTGCATCCTTATATATTAGTAGTACTTATTTAAATATTCAAGCAATAATCTGTGCAAAAATTCTATTTCAATAGGGATTTCTTAGGAAAATTACTAAATTTTAGGGAGTTTTCTAAAATGTACAAAAACCAGGAGAATTTTTATTAAACCAGTAGACCAAGAGAAACTGGAAAAATCCAGTAGAGTTGGCAACTATGTAATAAGCATAAATTTTGATGTTTACAATTTTGGCATAAGCACCTAAAGTATTGAATATTGAGTACTGTTTTGCTTCCTAGATAGAAATGTAGATGTGTAAATAGGTTTAAATCAAAAACTGTACTATTTATGCATTAGATCATTTTAATTCTGATAACTTCAAAATTATTAATTTGGATTCGCTCTTATTCGATTAAAAGTAAAAAGTAACTAAATGCTGCTTATCTCTACAGTAATATCAAATGCATTCATGTGCATAAGTACAAAACAGTACCTTTTATCCATAAAATTTTTTATAACTTTTGTTCTATCGACTTTTTGGAGGTTTTATTTGATTCAACATAAAAAGAAACATCAGAAACAATACGTCACAACCCTTGAGCATTAAGTTCAGCATCCGTTAGTTGAATGTCAACAAGAGAAAAATGATAAAAGAACCAAGAGAAGTTGTAAATCTAACTTCCCCGTAACACCCAAAGAAAGATGAAAAATACGTATTAAATAAATCTATGTTAAAGATTAGTAAAGATTGATAACACTTAGTTAACTTTAAATTTATTTTAATTAATAATTTCTCTTGATTACAATTAGAAGATAAGTATAAAAAGGAGGGAGAAACTAAATGCACTCCCCGGCTGTAGCCCAACGTCTTTCGAACATCAAGGCTGCAGTTCAACTGATTCCTAAAATAAAGGGTAACCCCCACTGTAAGAGGGATCTTCGCCAAATACACTCTTAGGCTCGCTTTTATCTATGTTTTGGCGATCATTGCTTTCTTTCTGTATCAGTATGATAAGCATAACTATGACTATTAACTGATTTTTATTTTCTGCCTACTATTAACTCTAGTTTGAGGCTAGTAAATAAAATTGTCATTTCAAAGCAGTTAATATATTCAAATAAGGTATTAAATATTCCGAAAACTATTAATAAATTGGTTTTGATCTCATTTTTGATTCTAAGTCTAAATTAAACTAGCAAGAAACATCTGAAAGCAACAGCGCTCTCTATCTGCTTAACATGGTATTTCCACACATACATGAATGCGTAGCAATAAATAACAGCTAATTTGTTTATTGGCAAGAGATTGAAAAGCAATTTAGAGAATGGTTGAATCAAAGAATGACTTTATAAATGAATAAAAATGTTAATAAACCCAAGAAATTGTGTCACAGCAGTCAATGACTATTTTTTATTTTTTTAAATAATTTGTAATATAACGTATATTCAGTGTAAAATATCTTTATGAATGAGCATAAAATATGTTATATCATGAGTGAAATATATCTAATTAAGTGGAAAATATCCCTTTTTAATAATAAATTTTAAGAAAGAAATATTAAAATAATATCTCTTCATTGATCTCTTTGTGTTCATTTATAAGAAAACGAAAAAGATATTTTTCCTAACTGATAAGTTAAAGAATTTTCTTAACAATCCCACTATCTATAGCAAGTGGTGAACAGAACGTTCTATTAGCAAATTAAAAAGTATAAAAACCTATTTAGGATATTCAATGAATATAGCATAGAATATTATGCCTATTAAAATATTACCATCATTGCAGAGACATTGTCGAAGAACGTTAGAGTTCTTGCACAAAGATTTTTCCTTTGGGAAATATATAATTTCCGTTTTCATTTCGGTAGAAATTTTTTAAACAATTTTTTTCTCCATAATTATCTTACTACCATATTGGAGGGGAAAGAGATGCTCCTGATTTTTATATTCTAATGTGAGAATAATGAAAAATAAAGAATAATGAAGCACATAATTTTCTTTTTTTTTTTAGAAAGTTTCAAAAGATTTTTTTCTCCAGAATTATTTTCAGAAGATCCCTTACTCTCATATTGGAGAGGAAAGAGATGCTCCTGATTTTTTTATTCTCATTTGAGAATAATGAAAAATAAAATAAATAATTTTAAGAATTCTTTTCCGCATTTTTTTATATTATTTTAACGTTTCCCCCCCCCCCCCC
>NC_092214.1:12535746-12580547 GCF_043381705.1 Parasteatoda tepidariorum | reverse complement strand
CCCCCCCCCCCCCAGTAATTTTAATATATTATGCACATGAAAAGTTTCATTTACTCATTTGTGTCTAAACTTCGTCACTCACACCTCGTGCCGATTCAGTCTTAAATATGCGTTGTGCTTTGATCATTTATTCAGAAATTATTGCTACGAATTTTTACTTGATTTCTTTAAAATTTCGACATTTTTGATTGCTCAGTTATTGATTTCTCGTGATTTTTAAAAAAATACCTATATTATTATTTTAAATTGCACAGTCAAGAAATCCCTCTTTAACGTGTTTGGTGTGAACTGATATCCTTGCAGTGTTTCATTGGATCTTCAAGAAATTATTATGAATTTTCACCTTTTTTGAAAAAAATCCTGGTGACTTTTACACAATTTTATTACACAGGACACTTAAATCACTTATTTAATCACTTACTTTTAATAGAATGATTTTATTGTTTTTTCGACTGCTAGGCATTTTTTTTTTCCTTCAGACTTTTTGTCACTAGTGCAACCGCGAATTCCACACTGATTTTAAAATTTTCTGAATATTTCTCAGTTTATATATAGACAATATGGAGAATGGAAAAATTCGAATAGCACATTTAAAAAACTTTTTGAGATGCTAAATTTATGCCGATTGTATCGCAAATTCCTGTAGTGTTTGGATTGTATTTTTGGCAGTCATTGATTTCCACGTGGTTTTTAAATATACTATATTTCTGACAATATGGGAAATTTGAATCGCGTAATTGAATATTTATTTTTAAACGCAATGATTCCATTATTTTGGCAGTTGCTATCGATTTAAACTTAGTTTTTAAAATATATTTTTAATATATTATTTGTAACAAAAACCGAATCTGGAAATTAAATAGATATTAGTATCCCTTTTTTGAAAAATCTGATTCGCCTGTATTCGGCATCGATCTTTTTTTTTGGAAGTTATTGTTACGGATTTCATGATTTTTAAATGTGATGATTTAAAAAATGGAAAAAAGAAAATAATTAGTATGTTTTTCCCACACAAGATGCGAGAATATGGCCATAATATTAGAATTAAAAAATATGACATATTCAAATAAAAAATCCTATCCGGATTAAATAAAATCGTATATAATTTGTTTTCTTTTTTTTGTGAACGCAATGTTTCTGTTTCTTTAAATTAGAAACATGTATATTTGTTATTATTAAAAGTATCTAGCAGAAAGATACAGTGGAAAAGCGCGTACCCGGAATCGGTGGGACTTCCGGAAAATAGATTTTTCCGTATAATAGATCCCCAAGGTAAACAAAGCTTAAAATGATCTGAATTTAAGAAGCAAAAAATAAATAAACATTATTTTTCGGACAATAATGTTTTAGTATTAAAATGATATATAATCAATAAAAAACAGAATATTAGAAAAAATAATTATTGCTTAAAATATAGAAAACTAAAAAAAATTGACATTTAAGAAAATATTAATTGCTCTCTCAACCATTTTGAACTAGAACGATTCAAGCAAGAAGCGGAAATGCCTGTCATTCATTAAGGTGGGTAGGTGGAGTAGAAAAATTTATTTCCTCCTTATTTGTATAGAGAAAAAAAGTGTAAAGAGGAGATCATTTAAGTTGAGGGCGGGAAAGAGAAATTCTTATTTTCTGGACAAATTCGTCTATTACAAATTCTATCAATTAAGCGTAAAGGAGCAGCATGCTGATTGGGTTCTCTTTATTTTTTCTTGTGTTTGTGTGGTTTGGAAGAAAGGGACTTCCGTTAGTCAAATTTACATTTCAGTAGAAGGGAGTCTTGAAATCTTTTTTATGTTAATGCTAAAGAAAGAATGTTACCCCCTCTTCCTACATATTACATGGTCAGGGGAAGAACGAATGTTTCTCAAGGACGTGTATCCTTTTAGACCTATTCAAATTTTCCATTTTGACTCCCTCTTCACGTTAACATTCACCCTGTTTACCCTTTTCCACCCCCCTCACGTCCTACTGACTGCCTCAGCGTGGCGAGGGGGTGACACTGGGTGGTCTGGGTGAAGTACATTAGGAGATTTTCTCCTGGCAGGGCCACCCTAGGTGTGAAGGCCAGACCAATTTGCCCAGCTAAAGTCAGCAGGCATGGGAGCCAAGTCAGACTGCTACCCTTTGGGTGCTCCTTAAAAAGAAGCTGCACAACCCCCCCTACCCTGAATTCTGCTTTAAATAGAAATCTTAATGCTGCATCGTCCGTCGCGCAGATTAAACAGGGACGCGCTCCAGGTTTAGGCAGAGGGCCTAGTTCGAAAAAAATATATCACAGTCTCCAATTGTTTCCAAGATCTTAAAGATTTTGCAATACAGCATCAACGGAATATCGACTAGAACTTCTAGAGTCAAGCTTGATCAATTATTGGATTGTGCAGATAAACATTCTGCCCAGATAGTGGCCATACAGGAAACGAAGTTAAAAGAACCTACCTTACTTAAGGCAAGGGGATACAGTGTGTACAGAACTGACAGAAGAGACGCTAACTTGGCAATGCTCATCAGCGATGTCTATTATCAGGCCATCAATATACAGAGGGATCAAATTTCGGACACAGAAATACAGGGCATTTCAATTGTATGGAGAGATCACCCGTTAAATATTTTCAACGTGTACCACCCCCCGAACAACAAGCAACTTAATGCTTACCTTACGAATATTTCAGGCGAAAATAACATCATCTTAGGGGATTCAACGCTAAGCATCCCATGTGGGGATGTGAGACGCAGAATACAAGAGGTAATGAGTTGATAAACTTTGTCGACGATGGAGGTTTTATTGTTTTGAATGATGGATCTCCCACGTTTTTCTCACATAGTTACAATTCATCGGAGGCTTTAGACGTTTCGATTATCAGCCCTGACTTACAACCTATTTGTAATTGGACAGTTTTAAACAACATTGGCAGTGACCACAGACCTGTACTTATAGAGATTAATAGGAAGCAGAAATCTGCAGTTAAGTAAGCAAAATTTTGGAACTTCAAGAAGGCAAACTGGGAAGTTTATAGACTACACAGCGATAGCATATTTGCTAGAGAGAAGAAATGTTACAATCTTGAGAAAAAATGGCTGGCATTCAAAAACACTATCATTAGGAGTGCCAATATGGCTATCCCCAGAGGACTTGTCAAGCGTTACGTACCATTCTATGAGCACAATTCACTAACGCTTAGACCACTGCTGGAGAAGAGGAAGACTCTGGAAACAACCAGGAACAGCACTGGATTTTTTGCAGATGAGCAGCGAATTCAATTAAATAAAGTCAATGCAGAGATTAAACAGGCTTATGCGTTAAGTCGAAGGAAAAATGGAAAGAATTATGTGGGAACTTAGATCCTAAAACGCCTGACTCCAAGCTCTGGAAAATAGCTAAGGCTTTAAACAGAGAAGATACTAAATCAGAAAGAACAAATTCTATCATTGACCCTGCAGGAAATATGACCCACAACCATAAAGACGCAGCCAACGCGTTAGGGATTCACTACCAAAAGATAAGCTCACTGAATTTCTCGGAGGCGGATAGGCACATTGAGAGGAGAGCTAGAGCAGTGGTTCACGGTTGCCGTACCACAGACTCTAAGGAGATCATCTTCACCAAAGAATTCTCGTTACTTGAACAGGCCTTCTCCCAAATGGATTGGACTAAATCTCCAGGCCCGGATGGGATACATGGAAGGATGGTTGAACACTGGGGAACTGAGGGCAGGAAGTGTTTATTGGATATCTTTAACCTATCTTGGAGGAACGGGAGGCTTCCAAGAGATTGGAAAAGTGCCTTTATAATTCCAATTAAAAAGCCTGGTAAGGAGGCTTGTTCCCCAGAGAGCTATATCCCTTACGAGTATTATTTGTAAAATAATGGAAAGAATGATCCTGGCCAGACTAAAATACTTTCTTGACTCGAACGACATAATGGAAGGGGCGCAGTACGAATTTAGGAGAGGATATTGTACTACCGATCAGGTTCTCTACAAGGGCCAGAAGATCAGGGATGCACAAAACAACTGGCCTACAAATCACTCTGTTGCAATCTTCCTTGATCTGTCAAAGGCATTTGACAGAGTGTGGAAACACAAGTTAATTATCAAACTGCATGAACAAGGCAAGATCAAAGGCAGGGCCTTGGTTTGGATCTATGATTTCCTGAGGCAAAGAGGCATCAGGGTCAAATATAATAATACTATCTCTGACAAATTTTACTTAAGCCAGGGAGTACCTCGGGGTTCAGTGTTGAGCCCTTTTCTCTTTGCTATTTATCTGATGGGCATTGAGGAGTTACTCACCAGGAGGTGTAAGGCTGGAATTTCGCGGCTGACATAGTTTTATGGAAATCAGGGGTCCAAGTGGACGCGATTGAGTCAGAAGTGAATGTGACTATGGATGAACTGAGTGAGTTTGCTGTTCAGCATAAACTGAACTTTAATGTCAATAAGTCTTATGCCACTTTCCTCACAACTAACAAAAAACTATATAATTATGAACCTGGAGTTAGGTTCGATGGACAAAATATAAATGGCGTAAAATACCCTAAATACTTAGGGTTTATATTGGACCCCGAATTCAACTGCAATAAGCAATTGAGAACTTAATCTATAACGGCAGGAGAAGACTAAATATGCTCAAATTCATCTCAGTAAGAGATTGGGACGCTAATGATGAAACGCTTAGATGTACGTACATTTCCCTTATTAGACCTATTTTAGAATATGGATTACTTGTATATTTTTGCGCTTCAAATACCAACTTACAGAAACTAAAAAGAGTTCAGTTGAGCGCAGCTCGCATAATCACTGGTTTGAGAAACAGTTGCCCTAATGAAATCGTTTTGTATGAGGCAGACTTACAGCTTTTGAGATACAGAGGTGGAACAGAGGCTGGCTTACAGAAATATTTTAACAAACTCATAAGTTATGGCTCTCATAATCGCTCCTCGGATTATCTAGGAGGGTAGAAAAGTAACAAAAGATTAAAGAAAAACAGTCCAATGAGCCTGGCCACGGAGTTGAATTTATTAAGCCGGGAAGTCGAACGCCACTCCCTGAAATATTATATTGATCCATCGGATGGATTAACCTTTTCACGTGGGCTCAAAAATAAGAAATCTAGATCCTCTGAGGGGCTCTTTCTGAGACTGGGGGATGAATTCAAGAAAGGGAACCGCTAATCCCTTAAACTAGACAAGACAAGTGATGAGTGTTAAGCATCCCCGAGAGTTTTATTCTCCCTCTGTTATTCTAAACACCATTTGCTATCTTTTACACCACCGCAGTTCGGGATAATAGAAATACCACTGGTGGAGAATTCCCAATTTCTTTTTTTTAACTGAAAAAGAGCGGGAAAACTTCTTTGGTGGTTTTATACGATTCAGTGTAAAAAACTACATTCCGAATGTCACATGTTGACTATTTATAGTGTTTTACAAACATTCAGAATTAGTGTGGTGTGTCACAATTTCCTCATTTTACTTTTTTAAATTCTATAAACAACACATAATCCTAACCATAGTTCCGAAAAACTATTTATTTCACTAGCTATAAAAAAATATGCCTTTGTGTATATATATATATATATTGCAATGTAAATATCCATTCTAAACTATTTGAAAAATTAAAATCTCTATCATGTGAGTAATTTCATTAAATTTTTTATCCTGCTCACATTTGATTTCTATCAAAGGTTATTTAAAATGTTTTTTTCGTTCTATCACACATTTTTCATCATATATTAATTTTAAAATTATTGTAATTGTGGAATGTCATTGTACTCACTAGTTTACATTAATTCTTTCAATGTAATATCATGAAACATTTCAACTTTTTACTTTTTAAAATGCAAAAATATTATTACGCATTTGCAGAATAGTTAAAAAAGAAAAATTCTTTGTTCTTTGGGGATATTGTTTCAACAGGTAATTCAGCTTTTGAAAATCTCAGTTTGATTTCGCTGGCAAAATTTATATCAGTTATTAAAGTTATATCTATTTTTATAAGCTCTTTGATACCATATTAAAACGATTGGATTATTTATGTTTTCGCAAAAAATAAAAAAGCTAATGAGGTGTAGTGATCATAAACACTCTTTTATTGAGTTAAAAAATTTCGGAAATTTCCAAGACCAAAGGGGAAAGATCTGTTTATATCCATTTTCACATAAATAACGGATAGATCGTCATCTCTTGCATTTTGTGGATTACTATGCTTCAAGTGTGAAATCAGTTATTCCTGAGAGTTATTATGCAGGGAAATCGGGTCATAATGCGGAAAAACCCTTTTGTTCACGAGAAAAATCGATTTTTCTTTGAATCAATTTTTATATGAGAAAAGAATTTTTATTTCGTGGTCTTAATTTAGATAATTATAAATATCTATATTATGCATTATAAATATTTTACTTTATAAATATTTGTAACATTGCTGAAAATTTAACATCTTATCGAAAGATTATAAATATTGGGAAAGAACATAAATAGTTGAAATGTAATATTTTTGTAGACAGGTCTCACTTAAAAAGGAGCATACTGATTTATTATTTTTATTATTATTGATAATAATTATAGAATTAAAAAGCGAGGTAAATGAAGATAATTCCGCCCTAACTCCCGGGTAATTTAAAAGATCCTAAGAAAGCAAGATAATTTCTATTGAAAACTAGGTTATCAAATAAATTCCTTTTATTTTATAAATTTTTAAGATTTCTTAAGAAATTATTAACTATAATAACTATGTTAATTATTTAAAAGTAATCATATAGAATTTTTAAATTTATTTTCTAAATAGTATATGATAGAATATAGCAGAAAATATTTTATGCGTTAACCGAACTCTAAATTTATACGAGTACACGTTTCTTAGCATCTTCTTACAATGAACTCTTATTTTAAATCTGATCTGCGTTCTAAATTTCAAATATTTTTCTTCAACTTCCCTTATGTCTTTTTTAAAATAGTTCCTAAAACGCGAAAACTCATAAATATTTCTGTTAATGTACTTCAGTTGCAAATGATTTGCATGTAGCAATCGGGTTCATTTCTTTTATTTTGCAGCAAATTTCATGAAAAGTAAGCATTTTATTGAAACTGTGTAGCATATATAATTTTTTTCTTCTTTACTTTTTTTTTAAATATAGTCATTCACAAATGACTTCAACTTACTCACATAATAGATTTATAGAATTTTATTGATCAAACATTTACCTTCAATCTTATAAAAAGATTCAAAACTGAGATATTAAACGAATTTATAGAAACTATAACTAAAAGTTGAACTGCGTGTAGAATCAGAGAAAGAAAAATGAAAATTTTCATATAAAAAAAGAAACGGTTTTGTAAAGATAATTAAAAATAGCGTTTATGATTTCAATTTCTAAAACATAGAAAATATATTTAGTATTATAAATTATATATTTATAAATGTGATACTTAAAATATTTATGTATCCTAAAGTATGAATAAATATTCTTGCGAAGTAAATGTATATATTTTTCATCGGAAATGTAGATATTTATTTAAAATTATGTAAGAACATTTTTTTAAATGTAGCAAATGTAATCAAAATTTTAAAATTCCAATAACTCTATTTATAGCACGCATTTAAAACAGGACTAAAAAAAGAAAAAACTTTATTTCAGTTTATGTAAAATATACTGCTTTGATATTTTATTTTAATTTGATTTAATTCACTTAAAAGATCGCTTTTCGATTTTTATTATTCCATATTTTTTATATACAATTGAAAATATTCGTTAAATTAAATTTGTGATAAATGAATTTGTTCAAAAAATAGTTAACAACTTGAACAAAAGAATTTGTACAAAAAAATAGCAACATTAAAACTAACTAAAAAAGTAAGAAAACGTAGATGTTTGAAGGTAGGTGGGAAATGTAAAGAAACTTCCCTCCCCTTTGCTTAAAAAGGTGATATTAAAACAATGAAACACATCCCCCTGTAACTTGATCCTCTCTTAGATTCCTTGCCTTATTCTTACTCTGAAAGTGTCACATGCCCACCAAAGGAACCCAACATCAGATGTGACAACTGCTGTCACAGCCCCTTGGAAAAGGTTAAGGGGAGTATTCTTCCACACCAAACTACAACAGGCTGTGAATAAAGCAAGTACAGTCCCGGATCTTATGAGGCAGTTGGCACTTGAGATAATCAATGAAATCCCTGAAGTAGATATCCAAATTTACACAGATGGGAGCAAAAATGAAGAACATCAATCCGGGAGTGGAGTATATATTAAGACTCCTAATAGCGAAGTCAAAAAAATTAAAATTAGAAACCCGGACAATTGCTCGGTGTTTCGAAGCGAATTGTTGGCTATTGAGGCCATTTTGAATTAAACTAATTATAGAGCGGTATGAATTTTGTCTGATAGCAAGAGTTCATTGCAGCACTTGAAGGACTGGTTAAATGTTGGTGACCACACTAGCATCGCTATTTTGAAATTACTTAGATTGCTGTGGTTCACGAAGTGCACCTCCAATGGATTTCCTCGCATGTGGGGATTTACAGAAATGAGGTCGCTGACTTGGCGAAGCAGGGCTCGGTTGAGCCATTGTATTCAGTTGCCTCATTGACCTTTGACGAGCTATACTCCATCAGGAAAAACAATGACTTAAAATCTTGGAGGGTCCCTCCATCCCATGATTGGTATTGGCCTTTCCTGCGATAAAGCCGACCAGACGGCGCTGTCCAGATTTGCCAGCGGCCACTTGAGGAGTGGCTCTTTTTGCAATGGCAACAGGGTTTTCCCGGTTTGTGCAAAGTGGAAAGTGCGTCCCCGGAGCACATTCTGGCTTGTTTTCAAATTTCTAAGGAGACTTTTGCGACGGACCCTTTGCTTGCCCTGGATTTCTTGAGAGTGTATGGACTCATTGATAATGTTTAGCTGCCGCTAGACAGTGAGGGGATTAGTCACTCACACCCTTTTACACAGTATTTCTTCTTTCCCTAACACCCTCATAAAAATGTTCCAGGAATACCTCTTTTACTAGCCAGCAGCGTAGGAAAGAAGGCGGAGGGGACTTAGTTGCGCGCTTTTGAAAACAAATCTCCCTCTCTTCCTGCATTCCAGTGGAGAAGCCTCACTAATAGTCTTGGTAGATCCTCTCCTCCCCTTTTTGGTGGCATATGGTTTCAATGCATAAATCACTAGAAAAGGAGAAAACGTGTCAAAAGACCTCTTCTTTTTTCAAAGAGAAGATAAAGTGATGAAGATTTGTAAAGTGTCCAGGAAATCGACCCTTCGGGATATGGGACATTACACTGTATTAGTGATAATGAGGTTTATAGAAGAATGCTTGAAAAAATTCTGCCACAGGGCTTATAAAGATAGTTTATTTTAGAATACTAGAGGTGATATTCTCATTAAACTGCTTTTGCTTTTTAACCCAGAAATCGTTAATTGTTGTTTATTTTCTTCGTGTGTTTCATAAATCAACATTTAGGGTTGATATAGATTTTATAATTTTCTGGTAAAAATATTGTAATTTAAAATATAAAAAGCAGTTTCATATAGTGTTATGAATACACCAGAAAGATAATGCAAATGAAAAATACAACGCGATTATTTTGGATCCCTTTTCCAAAAATGAGTTCATTATTGCCCAGGGCATGGAAATGTCTTTTGCGACCACTGTTTCTGATCATTAAGACCAAAAGATAAAGAAAGAAGGAAATTACATTTTAAAACTAACAAAACATAATAAATAAATAAAAATAATAACTTCTCAAAATTTATGTAATAATTTAATATAGAAAAACAAAACATTACAATGGACATATATATATATATATTTACGTACATACATATACATATTTTAAATTACAAATATTCAAGAGAGACCTGAAATATTGGCATTATTATTTTCTATACCCATGTTCTCGTTTTCTTCACTTTTATTTGAAGTGGTGCTCATAGAATTAGGGTCACCTGAAATAAATAAGAAAATATAAAGATATCTGTAGTTTTTAAGATAGATATTAATCATGCTAAATTAGTTAGTTGCATTATTGTAGCTGGTACAATTCACCCATTGCTAAAAAGCGGCTGACGCACAAGTTGGTGGAAAAGCTCACTTTCAATAGAGTTGGAACATTAAAAGTGTTCAAAATATGTTTGCTTTCCAGAGAGGATTAAACACTCATAGTTTTTCACAATGCTGCTATCGAGAAACGCTTTCTGAAACGAAGATCCGCAGGGTTTCTAGCATAAACCAGGGGGTTCTATGATAAAAGCTGTAAAAAGAGATTACGCTGTGATAACAAAGAAATCATCTTTCTTTTTTATAAAAGTAATTGTATTATATTCGTCAAGCATTTTTATTGTTGCATACAATTACATTACTTTGGCCTTGAATCGTAACAGAAGACTCTGTTTGGCATATAGAGGGAAATGTGTAAGTTATCTTAAACTTAAGCTACTCAGTGTTCCAAAAATGACAAATGGATTTTAAAACTAATCAATTAAAAAATAACGAAATGCAATCAAAATCAATGATTTACTGCATTACGCTCAGGAAACTAGGTTTTTCATCTTCGCAAATTGCACTTCCCGCCAACAGGTAGCGCTTCAGGCAGGTGAGAGCTGCAGAGACATTGAACCAGTGATATCCCCAGTCAGTAAGCGAACGCTTGTGAAGAATTTTGATGATAGTGTTAGAACAGCCAATATTCATCGCTTTGGAGTATCACTGCCTAGAATACAGCTGATTTTCTGATGAGGCATAGTTTCCAAAGGAAATTAAACATGAGAGAAGCACAGTGCAATGAAGAAGCTTGGATGAACAGGAAATGACAGTAATGATTATATTGAAAGTTTCGGTTAACCACGTTGTGCAGTACAGTTGCAAAATCGAATGCAAAAGTCTTACAGCAGGTTCTTCTAAAACAGCCTTGAATTTCCATCCGCTTTGTCTGCAGCCAATTAACAGTTTCAACTTTCTTTTCACACCATGATGTTAGTGCTTCTAAAGTTAAAGATGGGATTTTGAGTTCACGACGCAAGTTTTTTAATATGTGAGACGCCACTGCCTACACATGCTTTTTTCTATTTTCTCCATAATAGTGGGTAAAATTTGAAGTGAGGTGCATAAAGCTGTGCGTCCAATGCAATGATAAACAAAAATTTTAAACATGTTTTTTTGTGGGCGCAGCCTAGGCAATGAGAATCAAAAATTTTAGACATGTTTTTTGTAGATACGGCATGTATGATGATGCAGCCTTTCTACTAAAAATTACCAAAGTCAAAAGGCAGGTGAAAACAAGCTAGCCGACAGAGAACAGGAATTTGGCACAAAAGCTAGAGCGTTGGCAGGCTATATCTTTCAAAGATATATTCACAAGAAATGAGGAAAAAAACAGCAATTGTGGTTAAATAATTTTATTAAGCTATAATTTTAAATACACAAAATGCAAAAGCCTTATTAATTTGTTGAAGATGCATAGATATGTTATGTGCAGGGTTGGGGTTTGGGACGTCCTAAACTGGTTTTGGACAGGACACGTAGGTTTTACTGTCTTAAATTGGGTAAAACTGGGTTAAACTGTCCAAAACCTTGAACTTTGGTAAAAGGTAAAAATTCTATAGGTGTAACCATTGTACATATTATAATTACATGTATCAATAAATATTTGATATTTTTTAAACAATTTACTATAACTTATTGAAAGAAAATAATATAATATAAGATGAAGTAAAGGAACTCTTCTTATTATACTTGATACTACACTAAAAATGATTCTGAATCAAATAATAAAATACTGGCACTTGCGGTGCATTATCCGTAAAAGCCATTTTTACAGTAAAATATTGTACCGTAATTTTTACAGTATTATTTATTTAATTAAAGAGGTTCAGTGATTTTACTGTAATTGATACTGCAAAGAATTATACCGTAATTTTTACAGTAACATTTATTTAACTAAANACAATGCTAAAAGAATTGAACATGAATGAAATAAAAGTATTCTTGAATAGTACTATAGATAAATAAACCTGTTTATGACGAACCAAGCACTTAGTCCCTAATATTTTAACCTGGATGATAAGGCCAAACTTTAGTTATGTACTATTGAATGAGAGGACCAATTGAACTTGATTACTGATTAATCTTCCTTTGTTTAAATTGAAGAGTCAAACAATATTAATAAAATATTATACTTTTAAAAACAAATATTCTCTGGTATATTTAATTATCAATATGTTATTAGTTCTATGTTTATTTTACCTCTAACTATTGTTCAGATAAAATTGTGACATAATTTGAGTAAAAGGGTTTTGGACAAAGGGGTTTTGAACAGGACGGTTTAAACCAGGGTTTAAACCGTGGATTAATCCATTCTGTCCTAAACCTTGTCAACCCTGGTTATGTGGATGTTTTCAGAAATTCTCAAAAAATAATAATAAAAAAATAAAGATTTTACAAAGTGTAATTATTGTAACTGCAGAATATATATAAAAAAAATACTAAAATACACAAGCACTATCCTGATATTTTATAAACTCTATTTAATCTTCCAATACAAAACTAATAATTAAAATTTTGCCAAGAATTATAAACTGTACTGTGTTAAAGGAAAAATAATTGGAGAAAACCAAAACTAAGGAGTATTACATAACTTTATTTCAGGATTTTTTTTCTGAATGGTTATTTTCCTTCAAGTTACACAAAAATTGTTTTATGGTCAACAGTTAACTTGAAACACCAATTTCTATTTCAATAGGGCTTGTTTACTTTTCTTTTGAATTGTTAGATTAAAATACAATACAATTTAACATGAATACTCACCTTTATATAGTGAATGGAAAACGATAGAATAATGATGAAATCCAAGTTTGTTAGTGGGGAGGAGGAATAATTATTAAGATATTCAGCGGAAATCTTAAGAGTAGTATATAAAATAAATACATTCATTGCTATAAAAATTAATACAGCTAGAACAGGGTACATAGCCAACTCTTTTAACAAAAAATAAGCATTTTAAAGTACTTCTTAAGCACTTAAAAATTATTTTTAAGCACTATATACATGAACAAATTGAAAAATAATTTTCGAAGACTTTACATGATCATGACAAAATAACTAGTTTTTGACAAAGAACTCATTTCTTTATTAAATTAGCCATTATAAAATTAACAAGAGATTTTTCAGTTCAATATTAGAGGGTGGAAAATGAAGTTTGAAATTGAGAAAATCTTGCAAATGCAGCAGAGTTGCACATGAGAGTGCAATAATCTTACCAAACACAGCTCAGTAGACGCACATACAGACTCGCAAGTATTTCAGCAAACATGTAAAATAATTGGTGCATTGATATGCTATGGACCAACTGCATGCCAAAATGGATTGTGGTTGAATGAATTGTGAAAACGGTGAATAGAACAATGTGAAAAGCACACTTTTGCACAATACATGGGAAAATCGACATGGTAATGAAAAAAATCACATTTTCGAAAAGAGAAAATAAAGCTCTTTTAAAAAAACACCCAATGTAGAAGAAACATTAAAGGGTTATTAAAAATCGCAAATAAGCACTTTTTAAAAACGTTAAACACCGTGTAGAAAGAGTTGTCAAAATGGAACAAAATTTTACATAAATATAGTGTTGACATAAGTGATTAAAAAAATAAAACAAAATTATCTTTTAAAGAAAAAAAAATAAAATAAAACTAAATGAAAGTTTTAGTACTCTATTGAGTCCTCTCTCTGTTGTAAGCGATGGCACCTCATACAATCACACCAGTTGTAGAAGTGGTATAGCATAGGTAGAATAGACACCCACCGTTGCTTCCATTTAGAGTAGCGTCACTGCGATTGGACTGCAACTAAATGGAACCAGGTCGCTTTCAGAAGTGAATCCAGATTTAATTTGGGCAGTGATAATCATTTAGTAAAAGTACAGACACATGACATGTGCACAGTGCACCAGAAAAAACAAACCACCCAGAATAACTTTTAATCTATTGATTGGAACTTCACGTTCTAGGACAAGGTAACTTCAAATATGCTAATTAATAAGTGCAGACAACATTTTAAGTTACGAACTCAGACACAAAAACATACTTTCTCTGAATAAACATACCCTTTTTCCGACGGATTCGGGTTTCTGATCCCCTAGTTATAAGGGTAGTCGCAATCTGGGAAATATGGTCCCAATAGTTTGGTCTGAAGAGACCTAAAAATTATGGACCCTTTAAAGTTAATTTTTCCTTTCTACGTATTTCACTATATCTGGAAAACTTTTTAAAGGAAATTTAAAACATTTTTGAACAAAATTATAAAACTTTTTTATCTAAAGATTATTCCATGTAAAAAATAGCTTTCACTAAATATTATCTTTTTATTATTTTATTTAATACTGGTCGAAAATGTTTTGAATTGCAATGAATAAAATTTTTGCATTATTTTAAAGAATATAATTTTACAGGGCAAAATATAAAATTTGAGCCCAATCAGTCATATAGTTCCTGAGAAATTTAATTTTAAATATTTGACTCTTTTGAAATTCAATTTCTCAGGAACTATTCAACTGATTTTGCTCAAATTTTGTATTTCTCCATGTAAAATCTTTGAAATGATTAAAAAAAAAAATGGTATAACTTACAATTCAAAACATTTTCGACCATCATTAAATAAAATTATAAAAAATAATTAATTACTACAAGTTATTTTTTGTGTAGATTTATCCTTGGGTGAATAAATTTTATAATTATGGGCAAGACTTTTGAATTCGCTTTAGGTTTTCCAGATATAGGGAAATACGCATTGAAGAGTCAAAACTTAGGAGCACTCTCCTGATCAAACTATTGTGACCATATTTCCCAGATTGCAGCCACCTCCTATTTTTAGGGGGTCAGAAGTCCGAATCCTTCGAAAAAAGGTTTGTTTATTCAGAGAAAGTACGTTTTTGCGTCTGATTTTGAAACTTAAAATATTGTCTACAACTATTAATTAACATATTTGAGGTCACCCCCTCAAGCCATTAAGATTAAGTCTTAGGACGCAATGATGATCTTTAGATTAAAAGTAATTCAGGGTGGTCCTTTTTTTGCGCCCTGTACATCTCTAAAATTGATCCAAGGTGCTATGACAGCCCGGCATTATGTTAGTGACATCCTTAAACCTCATGTGTTGCCACTCATAGCAGGGCTCCCAGGAGCCATTTTTCAATTAAACAATGCTCAGCTATACATACAAAGGTGTCATAAGAATGCTTCCACCACATTATAACACTACCATGGCTGGCTTGATCCCCAAATGCTTCAAAGAACAAGCATATCTGGAACCACTTCGGACAGTGAGTTGGACAGTCACTGAGTTTAGTCAGTTTAGGGCTGTTTTTACAACAACTATGGAACAAGATGCTGCAGGGTATCACGAAAAACTTTTATGCCTTGATGCCAGATCGTATTGCATCCTACATTCTCGCAAAAGTTGGCCCAATGTGATCCTTAAAGCCCTTTTTTGCATTAATGATCATTTCCCCAAAATAAATGGTCATTGCTTTGATTTTTTAATCACTTAATACATTAAGGTAGTACTAACATACGTAAAATTTTGTTTCATTCTGACAACTCTTTCTAGATGTGCTAATTTTTTATGGCAATGATTGGAAATTAGAATATTCATGAAAAAGGCCAATTCTGTCGTTTAATTCATCTTTATAAAGTTATGTATAAAAGTGGATGTAGGAGGTATAGGGATAATATAAAAAAAAGTAGAGCTTATTTTCCATTTATTCATTTTCTATTTCATTTAAATGTCATCTTTTAAACAAATATTACAAAGAACTAAAAGAAATTGCTAGAAATTAGCAAAAGTAATAATGGTAAATCTGTTGTCGCATGGATCAGATCTATTGTTTCAACAAAATATGTGAATAAATTGTAAGTCAAAATTACGTGAAATGAAATTACAAGTATAAATCTATGGTAAAACTAAAAACATATTTAATGAGTCTCACTTAATGAATAAAATTTTACTTGTAATGATTAAAATAACCAAGTTTTTAACCAAGTATAACCAACAACCAAGTATGATTATCATTAAGTACATAATTATTTCCAGAAATAATTCTTAAAATTTTGCTACCCCAATAAAAACAACAGGCTAAAGAAGACTTGTATTAACTAAATATCATGTTTACACGAATGATGGGAAAAAAATTCTAGACAAATTCAACTATACTTTCTTATAACATTAAATAAAATTTTATACATTTTATATTAATACACAACTGTCAAAAACAAACTCCTACGGGTATAAAGATTGTTCTTTCCTGTAATAATGCATGGCATTGGTCAGACTGAGTAAAATAAAAGCTTGTACATGAGGATAAATATGGATAATGGACATAGCAAAACAGAACCAATTTTATCCAAAGCGAGGGAAATAAAATTACAAATTTATCTCTTAGAGCCAAAAAAAAAAAAAACTCCAAGGTTTTTCCTCATTGATTGAAAAATAATCCTTTTTGCCTTTATTAAAAATTGGTTCCGTTACAAATAAATAAAAAAAAGAAGAAAAAAACTCCTAAGAAATCAAAGCTTACTATCTTTATCCATTTTAGGCTTTTCTTCTCTTTCACTATCTAATGAAGACTCACCTTTAAAAAGATTAACAATTAATTTTATTTTAAAAGAAAAATTCAACTAACATTTCTAGTTATTTTAATTGAATCTTTTTATTATACTTACTTTTTATTTCACTTAAAACACTTTCAGTAGGAGCACAAGCAGCACCTGAAATAAATATTAAGATTTAAGAAACAAAAATAATGCAAACAATAAAATTTGCCAACTTTTATTAACATTTATAATTCAAGAGTTATAATCTTTTATAACTCATCAATAATTTTTAAAACACAATGCTAATGAGTAAAAGAAATCCAAAGAACATCTCACATTAGAGATGAAACAAGTACCCTACTTCTTTGTTTCGTTATTAAATGGATCTAAAACCTAGAATTCCATACCAACTAAAGATGATGTTCATGCAGGAACTTAAATTATTACTTGTAATATACATGCAACCTTAGGATGTTATATCACTAGTAGCAATATAACTTGGGCCCTCATTGGGCCAATACTCATGAATCTTGGCTCAATAAGGGATCAAAGGGGCATTATTTTTCTAATATTGGCCTTATATAAAACTTTCTGATACACCTGATATTTTATAGCCACTTTACAACCAATATTGGTCTTATATAGAATTGTCAAATTCACACCTAATATCTTATATCCATTATTTATCTAATATAGGTTCTATATTAGCCAATGTAGGCCCTATATAGGCCATTCTAGGACCAATATTAAGAAATCTAGACATCTCAATATTGGTGGTTCTTATAGGATCCACATTGAGCCCAACTGGAGGCGAAGGTAAAATTGTTGCTAGGGATTCTGCTTAAAAAAAAAGTGTTCAGCATGAAATGAGCTTAAATAGTTTGTTGAAACTGACAGAATTCATGTCAGTAATAAGACATATTTTAGTAAAAAAAAACAAACATAAAGATAAAAATTTTGCAGCAGAAAAAAAGCTGAAATTTTACAAACCTAAACCTACAAGCTTCAACGAAAAGTTAAAAAAAAAAAAAAAAAAAAAACCTGCAAGCAAATCTTTTCACATTTTATTTACTATTGAGGCTTACCTTCAACCTTATGCATGGTCTCTTAAAAGCCGTGTACAAGGTAAAATTTCAACATAGAAGATTCAGTCATGTGAATATACCATTAATTCAAAGTATGATTAAGAATAAAGTAGTGAAAGTTATTGAACATTTAAGTAAAGTAAAAATGAAAACTGTACTAGTTGTAAAATTGACAAAGCTACTAAGGTAGCTCTGAAACAAAATAATACACATCTAAGAACAAAAACATGCTTAGAAAGAGTTCATTGTGATTTATGGGGACCTTCTCCAGTAAACTCCTTAGATGGAAACAAATATTTCTTATTTTGTATGGATGATTTTTCTTATTAAGTTGATGTGAATATTATAAGAAGTAAAACAAGTTTTTGAATACTTTAAGAAATATTTAGTTAGGTCTTTAAAATTCATATTGGTATCATCACACATGTGGCTTTGAAATTTGTTCCAAAATTTTTTTTTGCATTAATTTGGCAGCAATCCAACAACAAGCGGGAAAAGAAAGCACAAAACCCTTTAGATGTCATGTGATTAGTCACCTCAGTTAAAATTTCTTCCATTTCGGCACCACCTTCTCTGAATCCCTAATTGTAAAAAGCTTCTCAAAATGTGGTAAACATTCCATCAATTGTTTTCAAATCTTCAAAAGTAAGTAGACCACAAGCATGTTGCAGCAAAAATTTCAAAAATAATCTCTCTGTTTCAGGGTGAAACGGCATACATGCAGACAGCTATTTAATCACTACCCTGTTGTCTTTTTTTTTCTCCACCGGCTATCTC
The DNA here is from genome assembly GCF_043381705.1 of Parasteatoda tepidariorum. Classification (NCBI taxonomy): domain Eukaryota; kingdom Metazoa; phylum Arthropoda; class Arachnida; order Araneae; family Theridiidae; genus Parasteatoda; species Parasteatoda tepidariorum. The sequence continues at coordinate 12,562,110 of NC_092214.1, read as the reverse complement.
TTTAGACCCACAGGTTTTGAGATCTCACTATATCTATATTGTTTTGCTTCTACTATCACTGTTCAGTTGAAGAAAAAAAACGATCAACTGAGTGATAGCACAGCCAGAATTTAAAGCATTTGATTTTTTCCCTTTTTGAATGTCACATGTTGGTTACCAGGTAAATCTAGCAGTAGTCAGATAACAGTGTGACTGTTGTTATGTATGGGTAATTCTAGCAAAGACCAAGCTGCCTCCATATCAGCTATCAATAAAATCATCAACTTCATTGCTTGAATTTTTGCTATCCACATTTTTGATTGTAACCTTGATTATATTGTCCCTTTTACTAACAAATTTGAAGATGTATTTATAAGCCATTACACTGCCACAACCATCAACAATTAATATGACAGTTGTACTTCAGAAGGAGATATAAATTGCATAGAACAATATAATCAAGGACAGTCATCAAATTGTTGGCAGGGTAAAGTTTATTTCCAATACGTTTATTATAAAAAATTTTTGTCATGCCTATTATCTCTTTGCCTATATAAAGGAAACCCATCCCCAGATATATGTTTCCTCTCAAAAAGCTAAAAGGACTTTCCTTTGGCATTTGGTACTTATTTATCATAATGATTCACTATCAGGGCCATGCAACCCATGTTTTGACACGTTGCCATAAGGGTTTGGAAAATTTTCCCAGAGGTGGTATTTCCGCACAGATAAACCTGTTCAGTACTAATGGGAATAGCAGCTAGTCTAGTGGATTAAGAATGAATAAGCAATGAGCATGTGACAGATCTTGCTTTTAAAACTTTGTAAGTATAGACCATTACTTTTCCAAAAACCTTTCCTTCAGCTACCTCTTAAACAAATTCTTCAAACCTGAAACAAAATGCTTGTAAAACGACATGCAAAATGTTGCTTGCAATGAATCCTGATGGAAGTTGACCAAAGAAACTTGAATTTCTGACCACTGGCGATTAGAGTCAAATTGATAAACAAATCAGGCAATCCTACATCTTAAGAAAGGGCCATACAGTCTTAAAAATATTGCTGCCTTGCTCTTTGGTGGAGCAGTGCCCGACTAACATATTATTAGCTGTAACATATTATACATGATAAGTCCCTGAAAGGTTTCCCTTCAAAAATGCTTCATTTTCATAAGTAACTCAGTCGGTTCCCAGGGTTTCCACTCAATTTCTTAAAAAAATTCAAAGACTTTCAAGGACCTAAAATAAATTTTTAAATGACCTATTCGGTATTACAGCTATATGCTGAAGTACATGTCAACCAAATTTTACAATTATGCAGAAGCAGAAATTGTATATTTTATAAGCACAATGCTTACTTGACAACAAAAAAAAAATATTTATTAAAATTATTAGCGTCCCTACATCTGTGACACAATTTAATTTTTTATGGCTGTTAAACAATTTAAATGTTATTTTAATGATTTTTGTAGTTTTACCTAGTTAAATGCTTATAGTAACTTTTTATTTAATATTTTTTTTAAAAAAATTATTTTTTGTAAAATAAATGACTAGTAAACTTTGTCCATCAAAAATGAAATCTCCCTCCATGGACAATTAATATAGTTCGGTAAATATGCAATAAAGGGCAGCATATGCGAAATCCCTATAAGACAGCTGCTGGGAAAGGTAACCATTCCATTTTCTAATGTTAACTATCAGTTGTTTTTGTTCTCTTTGGTGTCAGTTTTGGATTGTTGTGTTCAACTGGGGTTTGGCAAAGTTCTCACCGTATACTCCGTGGACATCATAAAGAAGGTAAGAGAAAATTATTTTATTTTTGATAGATGAATTTTAGATTGCAAAAATAGTATATTTAATAAAAAGAACTGCCCCATTTTTGTAACTTTAAAATTAAAAATCAGTAAAATTCAAGAACTAGTTTTTGTCTCCTCCGTGGACATAACAAGTCCAAGGAGAAGACACAGTCAATGGAAGAGACAATGTGTTAGATAACCATAATACAATTTTAATAATTAAAAAACTATTTACTCTTAATTGATATTTTTTAAAATGGAACAAATGTGGTAATTTGTTTGTATTTTTAAACAAAATCAATTAAATTTAACTTTTTCTTATATGAGAAGTAAATATTGGCAATTTTTCTAAATAATTTCTGTGATGTTTAACATTTTTTTTCTCTTCAAATTTTAGGAAAAAAATGGTAAAACCAAAATGTAAAAAAAGAAAGCAATCAAATGTTCTAATGCAAAAGAGAAGGGAACAGAAAAAACTTAGAATGAGACAAACTAGACAGAAATTAAAAGAAAACCCTATATTGTTTGAAGAAAAAAAAAAAAAAAAAGGAGCAAAAAACTTTAAAATTTGTATAAGAAGAAGATTTAACAGAAAAATCGTGATTAAATGTAGCTCAATTTCTAGAAATTGATAGAGCAAGCCGTTTGTGCCCAGGGAAAAAAGAAACAATAACAAGAAGAAAAACAAAAACGTTATTTGGATGACAGTATGTTTAACTTGCATAAAATGCTAATAAAAGAGTACCCTCAACACTCAACTTTCATGTGGAGTTTGAATTTTTATTTCAATAGTCTTTACATTTTAATTTATTAATATTCAGTAAGAGTTACCTAAAAAATTGTACACCTAGGTTAAAAATGGATGTTTCCTTTCATAGCAGCATGATTAATCGGAAGTAGCTCTATCTCTAGTAATGAAATATTTTATTATTTACTTATTAATGTTAAACTCATATCAGTTGTACTTAATAATTAATGAATTAGTCTTCATTGACATTTTATATTTTGTAACATAAAATGTCTCCTCCGTTGACTATTACATCTCCTCCGTGGACAAGGCAGAATTTAAAATATTTTAAATCTTGTAAAAAATAAGAAAGAAAACTTGACCATTATTATAAGGACACATAACAAAATTAAAAGAAGGCATTTATGTAATTTTTATCACTCTTTTAATTACTTTAAGAAAATTTTTTAGTCTATTTATACCTTTTCAATGAGAATGACCCATAATTAGATAAAATATCATAATATATTCATTTAACATGTCTGTTTCAATTTTGATAACAAATTATCTATTTTCTTAATTCAGAATATCAGTAATGTATTTTGAACATAATAAAATCTATTGTAGAACAATATTCTACAGATAACTAAGACTTACCAAGCTTTATTTTTCTTAAAATATATCCATAAAATGTGAAAATCAAAATTATAAGAAAGGTGAAGTAAGTTTAGAAGATGGTGTAAATTACGTATCACAGTGTGTGAGTTGTAAATTGAATTGAGGTGTATGTTTCTTAAATCAGAACAATATGAATAGCAAATGATACAAAACGCACGAAATAACAAGACGCTTTTGTTGCATGATTAGCTAATAGTTTTCAAGTGAATAGTGATCATTATGATGCAAATTGCAATTTGTGATTCGAAAGGTGCTTAATATAGAACAGCTATGTGTGATTCTTAAATCGTTTTGATAAGAATTGTGAGTGGTAATTCTTAAATCACTCTTTTGTGAATCGCAATGTGTGATTTGTAAACTACTAGAATAAGAATTGTGAGGCATGATTCTGAAATTACTTAAATACGTATCACGTTATATGATTAAGAAATAACTTTAATTGAAATCATGACGTGTGATTGATAAATCACTTTAATGTGAATCATGATGAGTGATTTATAAAATACCTTAATATGTAACGATGAGTAATTCGCAAATCACTTTTAAGTAATATTCGATACGTGATTCATTAATTACTTTCATTTAAATCGCAATTCGTAGAACATTTTATATGAATTCCAATTCGTAAATCAAGAATCAGATTAATGTGAATCATGATATTTATTCATAATCAATGACACCTGTAGATCTAAATTTTATTTATTAGCAGTAAAAACTAAATGTAAAAATGTGATTATTAATGATAAAAAATTAATTATCCTTTGTACATAAATTAAAAGAACAAATTGTATAACAATATTAACCAGTTGTAATGCTGAATTTAACACATTGAACAGATTTTTAAATTGATTAAACACTATATCTTTTTTCGAAAACTATGACTACAAAATCTAAAATTTGCTAGAAATTTCAGCTTCCAAAACATCAGAGAGATGAACAATAATCTTTTGTGTAAAATCTAAGAGAGAAAAGTTTTGCATCTTCTTCAAGCCCTTTTTACTTTAAGCATTAAGAATTTCATCGAATTTCTCTAATATTCCTTTAAATTTATTTATTATTTTTTACTGCTTTTTTGATAGAGATATTAGTATTATTTTAAATTCTAAAAAATCAAGCACTTTTCAAGTATCCTGGCAGAATTTAAGGACTTTTCAGGACGTAATACCAAAATATTGAAGGGTGTTGACACCGTTTTTGTATTGTTTGACACATTAAAGGAATAACCAGGATCACAAGATGGAAATAGCAAATGAAACACCATAGGCTCAATATGGTGGGACTGTTTGTACACAATTTGGCCCTTAAACTGGTGTTGTGAATATACGATGAAATCTACCTGCTGAGGCATTAAGCCTTTGGCAACAGTTACAATACTACTGACACTTCTGCTGCAGCACCAGATACAGACTTATGAAATTCAAGATAAATACTTTCTACCGAGTGCTACTGGTTAGATTCATATAACAATTTATGAATTGTTATATGATCTAATTTAGATTGACAAAAAGGTTTAGCTATATAATGTCTTGAATAATCCTGCACCCTGTCCTGATATGCAACAGGCTAAAACAACTTCATTTTCATGTACATAGATTTGAGCAAAACGTGACTTTTCTTAGTGTTCTAAAAATACACTTGTAGTGACCAATGCATTCACGCTGCCAAGAAGAAGCAACACGCTTATACTCTTGAAGGCAATTTCTTCAGATACACAAAATGCAGACAAAGCAAAATTATAAAAATCAATATTCTGTCTGAAACTTACGGAATCATTTTTCCCAGTAAAAGTTTTGTCCAATTAAGTTTATTTCTACCATGCTCTCTAGCAAAAGCACTGCTATGATTGCATTCAACGGACAGAGATCCTATTGAGGGGGAGGGGAACCTTCATCTGAATATGATTCTTCGAAATAAAGAATTTCGCTAATTTTTCTAAATTCAATTCTAAATTCAATTTCTACTGTGGGCTTCTCTTTCGCGGGGAATTATTAACATGAAATTATTTTGATAATTCATCATACAACGTTCTTGCTCGGCAGTTCGACTAGCTAGATTTAGTCTCCTCTGCATTTGATATTGTCTGTCACATTTTCTCCAGTTTTCCATTTTATTGGAATGACCGGGTATTCTATCTTTCAGTGTGAATGATTAAAAATAAACTTGATAAAAATAAAACTCAATAAAATATTGGTGAACATGTTTGTTTGTAAAAGGAGTTCAAAGCACAAACTGAGTTGTAATCAGCATCACATAACCATAAAGTCAGAAAAATGCATTGGCTGCTGATTGGTTGCTTTGGTGTTCACACGCATGTGTTCTCCTTTTTGATTGGATGGTTCATGCATCTGAAGCATAAGACTTGTATTGTCAACAATTTCATTGGATCTTGCAACACTACTATTAGATTTTCATGTATGATTTTAGATTAAGAAAATCACTTTTATTTATTAACATTTTAAATTTGACCATTTAACAATCGGAATTCATAGTAATAGACATCATACCATATTTAGAATATTAAAAAATGTGAAAGTTTACAGTGAGGAAAAATAAAACCAAATTATAAAATTTCTTCTAAGAATAGCTTAGAAACAAATACAATAGGATTATTTTTAAAAAATTGTTTGCAGAAAAGCCAAACATATCTGGTGTACCAAATAGCACTCTTTAGAATGTAAAATTATGGTGTTTGTATGAAACTAAAAATAATAAAAATAGCTTCATAAATCACATTTTAATGTAACTGAAAATAGTTAACACATCAGCCCACCAGCCTATAATTGGTTATGCACACTTATAGATGGTACACCAGTACATCGGCATAAGGATGCATATAGCCAAAAAAAGAATGACAATTACTATTCCAATTTGTAGAGCTTGTTTCAGGGCGCAGAGCCAGATTTTTCAACAAAACAATAAGCACCTTTTAAGTACTCAAAAAATATTTTTAATCACTTTCCAAAAAAATCAGAATTAGAATCTGTGCAGTAACAAAAATTATTTTTTCCATTGTTTAAATTCTTAATTTATAAACATAAAATCAATAAAATTCAAAAACATTTTAAAAATCTTTACATAATCATGAAAAATTAACTAGTTTCTGATAAATATTGCAGATAAAATTGTGAAAATCATGTATTTCTTGTAATTTAGAATGACTATCGATACAGCAAAGAAATCATCTCTTTTTAAAAGATGGAAAATTAAGCACTTTTTACGAGCCCCGAATAAAAAAAAGCACCTTTAAGGTTTTTTACAAACATAAATCAAAAATAAGCACCTTTAGGCAATTTTTAAAAACACTATGCACCCAGTTGTTGTAAAACCATTGTAAATTAAAGCTTTATTATTATTTAAATTATCATTTAAAATATTAAAACTTTACAGATTAGTTCTGTGATGTTTTCTATTTATACACAATATAAAAAAATTAAGTCTTATCAATTTTACATAGCATTCCAGAAACATATTCTTTCCATTTTCACCCCTGATAATACTTATCAGAATTGTGTTAGGCACTGAAATAATTCTTAACTGAAATTACCATTATCATAAGCAGAATCTTCAGTTTCTGAATGGCCATCCATATCATCAGCTTTGTCATCCATCTCCTGAGCATCATCAGATGCACTACTATAATCATGATCAATGACTCGTTTATGTTCTTGTAAAACTTTTAACTTTTTTGGAGGAATATAATAACCACTCTCACTTGATTCTTGAGGGTCTTGAGCTTTATTTTGTTCAAAGTCTGTTAAAAAATACAAATTAAAGTTAACACACAAATATTAAAACTAATCAACATAAAATAATTATAAATATTTGTATGGCAAACAGAGTTTAGAGTTTGGATAAAAAGGAACCACATTTCCAAGTATATGGTGTAAAAGTCAATTCCTACTTTTTTTTATTTTAAACTGGTAGGTTTTGTGTATATTTGATGTATGAACTAGTTCTATAATACATACTTGCTGAAAATGACATTTTTATTAAATATAAAAATGGAGTGCACAAAAATGAAATTTCAAAAAAATTAAACTTTACAGAGATTGTTGAATTTTGCAGAGTTGATTTACAAATTGCAAAAAGAATTCTTGATTCTAGGTAATAAGTGAATGAGTTAACTGAAAAAAAATTTAAATAAGAAAAAGCGGTAGTCTATTTTTTTTATTTTTTTTTAATTGAAACTGTTGATTCTAGATTGATTTTTTTACAGTGTTTTGCTCAAAAAGCATTAAAATTTAGGAATATAATTTATGTGTAATGAAATAAGAGATTATTTTAATTACAGATGCAAGATAGACATGCTTCAATTTTTAAAAATGCTCACTTTCATTATGAAAGTTTAATTAGAGTAGAAAAATGTTATAGAAATAACCAAAACTGGAAAATGATCAAATTTTTACAACATTACTGATTAAAATAGAAGCAAGAGTTAGAATAAGATAATAAAAATATCACTCAATAAGTTTACATGGTATGATTAACAGCATAATTTCTTTTTTTTTTTATCTAATCCAATCAAACATTAAAATAAATTTGTTCTGTTATCATTGCAATGAAAAACAATATAACCAACTTTTGATTTCTCTCTCAGAACTTTTAGAATTGAAATTTTAGTTTATCCATTCATATTTTTTAATTCCCCAAAAATGTTAGTTTTCCAGAGAGAGTAGCCACCCTGTTAAGATAGATTTGATATAGATTGTCTTTTATTCCATTATTTTACTCAATTTTATCCAAAAATATAGCTATAATTCTAAACGCTATATACATACATTTGCCATATACTGAATGTCGCTTCTCATTTTCAAAGTCAATGACTTCACTCCAATACCGTTTTCTAGTAGGTTTGATATTTTTTGATTCTCGATAAGGTGGAATATTTTCAACATTCTCCTGGTCATCAAACTCATCGTTCCATGTAACAAAAGATTGCTTATCTAAAATGAAACAAAAATTTTTAACATCTCTAGTTTTGAAAATAATTTACATCATCTTAATAATTTATTTTTAAAAATGGTCAATCTTTAATGGTCAAAACGGTGTTAAAGGTCAATCACTTTTTAAAACAAAAGAACCACTAAATTAAATTTAGCTCTAATAGTTTAGTTTCATATAATACAAACTGTTTCCTAAAATCCAATATTAATGCAATTTAAAAGACATAACAAAAAGCTTCATGACGGAATTTCATTGCTTTTACCATTTGTATAAGATTAAAAATTAATATTTTCTCATTTAATATTATTATTTATATAATCAAAATAAGATGCTATTCCTCTTAAAAATTGGCAGTTTTATTGGTTTGTCTGGGCCTTAGAGTAAAGAGGAATAACTTTCCAGCTCTCATAATTGAAAAAACTATTTTTAATAGCAATTATACAATCCCACAGATAATATGGTGTACTATTTCAAATTTGGATGCCACAACAAAGGTTCAAAAAAGAATACTGAGGATTATTTTCCACAAGTTTTGTTTTTGTTTTCATATGTTTCATTTAAAATGGTCAGACTATTTTGTTCTTGCTAGCTAAAAAATAATGTTTTTAAATAATATTAATGTCATCATTGTCTAGTGCTGTACTTCTCAAAGTGGGAAATATTGTGTGCACTAATTCAAATTTGGATGCCACAACGAAGGTTCAAAAAAGAATACTGAGGATTATTTTTTCACAAGTTTGTTTTAATTATCGTATGTTTAATTTAAAATGGTAATACGATTTTGCTCTTGCTAACTAAAAAATAATGTTATCAATGCCATCATTGCCTAGTGCTCTGCTTCTCTAAGTGGGCAATATTGCCTTTTTCTGGGTACTAGAATTGATTAAGTGGACATTAAAAGGCTCAGAGAAAATTGGAGGTGTTGAAGTGCTCTTTCTTATTTGTTTATTTATTATGACGCCTCGGGGGAACAGTCAGTTTTTGGTATTACCACTGATGACAGAAATCTCCTGAGTGTTGGCAGGCAGTGTGTCTCCTGATAAAGTGCTGTATTGCTAACACACATATCTTAAAATTTTCTTCGTTTTCTGCTATAATTGTACTTCTGGCCTTCTAAATTCAGGGTTCACACTCTTTTAACAAAGCAAAAAACTAAGGACTTTTTTTGAAAAAATTAAGGACCTTAAAAATAGTATGATTGTTTAGCATCGAATATACATATGCAATCAGTGACAATATCAATTATTTACCTTTCTTAAAAAAGATATTTAAAAAGTTATAAAAAATTATATTTATATTCAATAAAAAAAATTATAAAAAACTATTTTATTACAATGCAAGTACCAATACAATTGTATTAATTAACAGGGTTTGCCAAAGTAGCAACAGGCAACTTTTGCCTACCCGGGTTGGGTCTTATGTAAAAATATTTTCAGATTGTTAAGAATTAATGACATGTATGAAACTAATCCGTATTCCATTTTTAATGGTTCATTAAAATTAAATTGTAAAATTAAAGTGCAGAAATTAAGATTCATATTTTTTTCATATATGAAAAGAAAGAAATAAAGAAATTTGGAAAAAACTTTGAAAAAATTATTAGAACAAGCTTTCATATTTCACTGTATCACAATTTCAGTTGTGAGCAATTTTGCTTAATATTCAGTTATGCCAAAAAAATTCTTTCTTTTCTATTAATAGAATGTTACATGGGTATATATTAAAAGATTTAATACTAAAAAGTTCAATTAGAGTTATGCATGAAAGTAGTTTTCTTAACTATGTCATGCATAATTAAGTCATATTTCAAATAAATACAGGCCATACTAATATCTAAGCACCTTAAATTATTCCACTATTTTTTCATTAGGTCTTAAAAATCACATTATAATCAATATTTTATAAACTTTTTATAGAATAAAAATACAATTATGCTTAAGAAGATTTATAATATTTAAACCAATATGCTTTTAATATTAGTTTTTGGTGGAATATATAAATAAAAGGGTCAAAATGATTTTTCAAAGTTATCAATACATTCCTATGACCAGAAAATTGGTAAGGTTTCTTAATTAACAAATACTGATAAATTATTTATTTATCATCCTCTATCATTCTTAATATTATTCTCTACTATTATGATTTGATATTTTATCTTTATCCTAAATTAGTTTAAAGCTGAAAGTGGTATTCTTTTATTATAAAGTAATCCAGTAATATCAACCTATCAGGTAATGTTTGTAAAAACAATATTGAAAAGTTTGGAAAAACATATTGAAAACTGTAAATTAACCATTTTAAAATTATTACTAAACAGCAAATGTTTTATATTTACTTTTATCATGAGCTTTGCATAAAAACTTTTTCAGCGAAAACTGTTATTAAGAATTAACTTTACATAATATTACTAAACAATCTAGCAAGAAACATGGACTAATTTTAAAGCAACCAAAAATTGGACGAATTTTAAAAAAAAGTATATTAAGTTGCAATGTTAATTGAACAAAATGATTAAAAAAATCTAAATTTAAATCTAATATACATTAATAACAAACAGTTAGGGATCTTTTAATGGAGTAGATTAAAATTTTTATGTAACAATCTGCTTAGTTTTCATTATGGATTCTAGTTCAAACATTTTTTCTGATACTTCTTATTTTAGGGCTTTATGTTGTTTTTATAAGCACATGCACTACCAGTAAAACCAAATTTCTTGAATTCTGCTGATTTTAAAGTTTAATGTGGGTCTTCTACTTAGAACTAACTGCCCCCTCCCACAAAAAATAGCATGATTCCATGTGCAGTATCCCCCTTGTCCACACACTATTATTTTATTTTGGAATGCTTCACTCTCCTCATAAAGTATCATTCTAGGCAAAAGGAATAATATATTAATGAAAGGACATGTTTTCTTGCCTGTAGCTCCCTCACACACATTCCTTCTAGTTTCTCTAAAAGGCTTTACTCTCGATGCATGGTCCAATTCTAGGTGATAAAAGAACAACTTTTTGTTTTAAAAATTTTTGAAAGAGCGAAAAATTGTTCCAGATAACTACAGTGATTCTGAAAAATTATGCACTTTGAAAACCTTGCACCAAAATTAAGTACTTCCAAGGGCGCTTATTTTCCAAAATAAAAATTAAGCAGTTTTTAAGGACTTTTAAGGACCGCGGGAACCCTGAAATTAAAATAAGACTACTTTGGTTTCAGCTGCTTTTAGCACTTTTCCATTTTGATTTATTATTTTAAATGTTACTTACTTATTTTGTCTTTTTCTGAAATTGTGTAAATCAGTTTCATTCCTTGATTAGATATCTATATTATAATTACATTTTAATCCACTTATCAATTTATGCCTGGTATTTTCAAATGAAAAGAAAGTATTGTTTGCATGCAATTATAAATCTTGCTTTTTTATATTTTGAAATTATTCTTATTTGATAATGACAAAAAGTATTAAATAATAAGATATAACATTTTGTTTTGATTCATATTTTAACATGCAAAAATACAAAACAAGAATGAAATATTGAAAAAATTTCACATTTGCTCAAATGTATACACATTGGATTATTCAGACACATGCAGATGTTTCATTCAGAAGTTCTTACTTGATTATGTGAATTCACTGCCAAATATTTATTATAAATATCAGAACATTTCTTTATTTCATTCATCTACCTCTATTCATATTTTTTTCATGGATTGTTTTGCAAAGCTTGATCTTGAATAATCATGTAAAATTTAATGAATAAAGGTAGTAGCACTTCAATCCCCCATCATAATTGCTCGACTTAACATCAGATTTTCATACATTCAGATAGCTATAACATTTCCAAAATATCTGTCCCTCTTCTTTTGCTCAAAAACACAAATGATTTTTATCAATTTGGCATTGAAATTTTGTAGACTAGATAGCAAAAGATTTCTGATAACATAGGCATTTACATCACTGATTAAAATAAAAGTAGTTAAAATATATTGTACAATTTAATGTAAGAAAAGGATATTAATTTCCAGTTCACCTAATCAGGGATGAGAGTAGTCAGAAAGTAAAAAAGAGGAAATCCAAGAAGATTTTCATATATATATATATATATACAGAAATTCGACAAAAAAGTGCGATTTTTAAACTTGTAAACCATGTGATTATAAATCCTGATATGAGGCTTTTATATCACGTAAATATGAAACTCTACATCGAATTTAAAAAATGCGAAAATACAAATCATGATGCGTAATTTTCAAATCACGATACATAATTTTTAAATCGCGTGATATTACAACCGCAAAAACGAATCACGACATTGGATTTTAAGCTCGCGTGAATACGAATTGCTACATGGGGTTTTAACAGCTCGTAAATAAAAATCGCGATGTTGGTTTTTTAAATCTCGTAAATAAGAATCGCAATGCACAATATTTAAATTGCCTGAATAAGAATCGCAACGTTCAACTGTTAAATCAGGCAAATATGAAAATCGATGTTTGATAATAAAATCGCGATTTTAAAAATGCATAAATACATAACACAATATTGGATTTTTAAATCCCGTAAATAAGAATCATAATGTACGGTATTTAAATAGCGTAAATAAGAATCGCAATGCACAACTTTTAAATCAAGTAAATGCGAAAATCGATGATTGATATTAAAATTGCATGAACAAAAATTGAGATATTTACAGAGTCTGGACTTGGGATTACTAAAAGGCTTGTTTGTATTGTTTTTGTTTCGACATAATAAATAAAAATTTACAAGATTAACTGAATTAGCAAATAAATATTTTCACTGCAAATCCACCTCTAATTTTTCTCTCTTTTTTTGTTTGTTTTCACACCAGAATACAAGAAGCAGCGGCGTCTGAATTACGAAAATACGAGCTATCCCGCCGACGGATAAAAAAATACGGAAAATCTTATGTTCTGTGCGTGAAATCGGAGAAAATAGCTAATATAAGTAAAAATGCGGAAGGGTTAGCAGCTAGGACGTAGTTCGAATTTTATGTTTATCCTTGAAAATCGTAAATAAATATAATTATTTTACTTCAACGACTGAATTTTTTAATAAAAGCGGGATATTTATTAAAAAAAATTTAAAAAAAGAAAGAAACTTTTAGAGAATCGGAGTTTTTGATAAAAAGGCTGAAATTCGAGAGACAAAAAATCTTATCCCTGTATACAGGCCAACCAGTTTTATCCCAAGGAAATGATTTTTAGAGAAACTTCAGAGGGAGGAATAAGGACTTCAATAATTTCGCTCCGTGGAAAATTAAATTCCTCATAAAATATTTTAACTTGTGCAAAAAAAAATTTCAGCGGAAATTAGCGGGAAAAATCTGAAAAAAAGCGGAAATCCGCGAATCCGCGGAAGTATCTCATCCCTGCCTAATAAAATTATCAAAAAAGATTGATCATTAACTTAATGAATCACTAAAACTTAAAAATAAAAATTGATGTGATAAATGTCTAGATGTCTTAAAAATAAAACAAAAATTTGCTGCTTTTAAAAGTTTCAAAATATTTATAGGTTATTAGGAAGAAAAACTAAATACAGCTATATAATATTTACTTTGTAAATATTTAAGAAATTTTAAAAATATAACTATTTAAAGAAAAACAGAGAGAAAGTAAAAATAAACTAGCTGAAATATAAATATAATTACTAAACTTTATAATGGTGATAATAAAAAATGAAAAAAAAAATATTTTGAACTTTTTTAAAAAATACATATATATATATTTTTAAGATTATAATTTATTGATAGGAAAAGCAACAAATAATATAATTTCTAATTTCATTCAAATTTGACATTAAGTTTAATATTGAGAAAATTACAAACAAGGAAAATTAAGTCTCAAATCTGAAATATCAACATTAAATCTTATATATTATTTTTATATTTTTATTATTTTTATACTTTTATTTTTTTTATATTTTATTATTTTTATATTTTATTATTTTTATATTTTATTATTTTTATATTTTATTATTTTTATATTTTTTATTTTGATTATTATATTTATTCGGCAAGATAAATTATTTTTTGAAAGTCTGTTTTAACAAGTCTCGTGGATATAATTATGAAATTACAGAATAATTAACTAATGATTTTAATTTAAATTAGAAATATTTTAATTTACACAAAAATAAAAGAAAACCCTTTAAAACGGACTGGCCTTGGATTATAGTGTCAATTCAAATCTTATTGTACGACCACTAGATAAAAGCCTCTTTGAAAAAAGTTAGCAGGTATAGATCATACTGTCATACGTCTATCACAAATTAGCTTTATTGCATCATATAAGTTTTTCTTTAAAAAAAAAAAAAAAAGAGAAAAAGAACACTATATATAGAGCAAACAATTCTGTTAAATGAATGTGATTTTGAAATTACTTCTTGTATTATCAATTTTACACTTTATTTTCACCTTAACAATTGATTAATGAGGAACCTGCATGCGTTGGGTAATAGCAGAATGCTGATTATTTTAAGTAGTCTTTATCTTAAAACAGGGTTGGGTTTTTGACGTCAAAAAGTGGTTTTTGACATGACAAGGGTATAATACTGGTTTAAACCGTCAAAAACCCGTCAAAAATGTCAAAAACTAAAGTTTGCCAAAAAAATATATAAACTTCAAAACTACCAACAGTTGCCATGCATTATATTGAAATTTAATTATACTATAGGTAATCAGCAGGTTTTAAAATATTTTTTAATTAAAATTAAGGTAAAATAACAGATTTAAAATCTCAGAAATTTANTGACGTCAAAGTATAGTAACTCAGCGAACGGGAGGAGTTAAACCAAAGCTTCTTATCGAGAAAAGTGTTACAAAGGCGTTTGAATTTGAATTGCATTTTTAAAAAATTGTTTTTCTTTCATGTTTATATCATATATATAGTTCAAATATATATGTAGTGTATATCAGTTGCATCCTCCCCCTTGAGAAAATTTTTGTGGGCACCTTTCAGTATAATGAAATAAAATTGAGGAATGAAAAAATAAATGTCGAAACTACTTTTTTTTCAATAACTTGAGAAATAAATTCATTTTTCTTTATTTATACTGATTCATTTTTATTTATATATGTCTATAGATAAAAGTTTAAACTGTCTTGAAAGTTTTTATTTAATGAGTTGATCCCAATTAGAGGGAATGGAATGAATGGTATATGACCTGGAATTACAAGTTTTGAGGTAAATAAAATATTTTAAAAAAATTCTTTTTCATTATTGACTTCTAAAATAATTTCTAGAATTTTTTTTCTTTTTAGAAGAAATGTAAATAATGCTAAACCCCTATCATTTTTTATTTTAACTTTGATAATTTTTTCTTCTAAATAAAATTATTTTTTAACTTTAAAAAAAAACCTGTACACCACTGCTCTCTAAGAATAAAATCCTTTCATTTTAAAGAATAAAAAAAAAAAGAAAGAAAGTGATCTGAACAGCATCCTATAAACATTTTAATTCAGTATGATGAATTATTCATTCAGAGAAGCTTATCAATAAGAAAAACAATCTTATAGAATTAAATTATAATTAAGTAAGTTGCTGTAAAATGGTCTTAGCAACAGTATAATGCAATAGTTGCTGACAATTTGAGAGTTTTTTTTCATCGCATTTTATGGCTTTGCACCAAATTTGTCTTTTTTCTCCTTTTGGTACACTAAAAAATAATTTATTTGGTGTGTTTAATCTAGAACTATCGCAGCATGGTACAATGCAAGACTTATGGTTTTTACTCAGAGCCATTTTTCAGAATTTAATAGTGTGGCACATGCTTTCGCCGTTTCGAAACATGAAGGGAATTGTGGTTGTACTATTTTGTGACGTCATCAGAGCAGATGGGAACCCTAGCAGCGATTTAGGGGGCAGGGCTAATTGAACGATTTTAACTATTAATAACAAAATTAACTTGTTATCGCACAGGTGTGAAATTGGTGTCAATCTTCATAAAATGGCATGATGTTTCATTTTAAAACACAAAAAAAAAGCATGCAGGTTCCTCATTCCTGATGAACATTCCTTTTTTTTTCGGAGTCCCATGTTCCCAAAGATAATTTGAAGTTACATTTCCTATTTATAAATTTACATTAAAAAAAAAAAAAATCTCTTTGCCCATGAATAAGATCCATGTAAGGAAGAGGGGGGGGAAAGAGATTTCTGGGAAGGAAGGAATAAATGTGTCATGATTGGGATTTCGTGAAAGGTACAAAATTAAAAGTTTAGATTGGAGAAAATCCCTAAAAAGTTCTGCTGAAATATAAATCTTTGATTCTTGGAAGTTTGAGATCTTGAGATTCACAAAATTCCGTAAATTAGTGGAAAAATTTTACATCCTGAGCGGATAAGCTTTGCATTCTGTGATAATGTGTATTGAGGAAAAAAATAAAATTTTCTCATTAAAAAAATTACCGCCCATTTTTCAAAATATGTCATATTTGTGTTTTAGCTCAAAAATGGGCAAAATAAAACATTTGTATCTGTTTTTTTTAGATTTGGGACAGATTGGTACAATTTGCGCAGGTGTAGGACACCTACTTAAGCATTCTAGCTAGACAGAAAGTAGTAGAAATTTTGCCTGGAGATAAATTTATTTTAGCAATGAAATTTTCTTTCAGCGCAGAACATAGTTTTAAGTGCTCTAGCTTGTCGAGCAATAGGTATAAATATAAAAATATTTGCCATTTTTAAACTTAATATTCAGGAACTAAAAACCATTCAATAAAGTACGGTATTCCAGCAACAGCTCATAATGGGCCTGGGAGCTCATGAAAACTTTAGCTTCACAATTTTGTGAA
Organism: Parasteatoda tepidariorum; assembly: GCF_043381705.1. NCBI lineage: Eukaryota > Metazoa > Arthropoda > Arachnida > Araneae > Theridiidae > Parasteatoda > Parasteatoda tepidariorum. The sequence goes on along the minus strand of NC_092214.1, from coordinate 12,545,180 downwards.
AATTAGGCAATGTGGTGAGCATTGCTTACAAGCTACCTTTTACTTTCCAAACATGTGATTCCAAACATTGTCTGGAATCGCAACAAACATACTTCCCAAACATTGATGTTCTATAATATATATTATTCAATAAAAAAATTCAAATGCAGTTTCTCAATTAAAAATTATCCTATTTAAGTTACTGTATTGAACATTTATGAAAACTAATATTTTCAATTTTAATCCCCCCCCCCAGAAATTCTTTCCGTTTGAGCGACTTAATCTGGGGTAACCCATAAGACAAGCACTCAGTTGAACACGCTACAAACTTCTACAGTAGGGGTGCACAACCTGCGGCCCGCCAACCCTTTATGTGCGGCCCGCGACAATCTGAACAAAATGGGGGGGAAAATAATTCAAATATTTTTTTTTTGAAAAACAAAATAAATCGGAAATTTGAAATTTATGCATTTAAGTTTTTTGACGCACCCAATTTCAAACAATGTAGTTTTCAATCTCTTTTTTTCCGATGGTTACCTCTATAGATTTATGCATAGTTTTGAATATTCCAATATTTTAAATACATAATTATTACGATATACGAATTTCTAATTTTAGTTATTACCTTTGACGCACTTCAAGTGCGCCGATTTCATCGTAAATCCAACTACTTTCCGGTAGTTATTGCTGCCCATTTTTACGCACTTTCTGAAATCGCAATTTTTGAAAGTTAGGAAACGCTTTATTTGTGCAAACTTCATGAAAAATCTAATTGACTTTAGATAATTTTTCGGCAGTTATTGCTACGCATTTCCGCATGGTTTTTAAAATTTGGATATTTTATCACCATATTATTACAAATCGCGATTAAATAATCGCTCATTTAGATAACCATTTTTTGACGTGGTTTATTTGTACCAATTTTATCACAAATAAAATTTTTTTCAATCGTTATTTTGGCAATTATTGTTATACATTTCTTCAAGGCTTTGAAAGTCCCGATATTTTTATATGGTATTGCAATACTTAAATTTAGAATTTCGCAATTAAATACATAAAATTTTGACGCGTTTTATTTACGCCAATTTCACTGTAAATATAAAGGGATTTTGATAATTTCTTTGGTAGTTATTACTACGCTTTTACCTGTGATTTAAAAAAAAACTGATATTTTTAATACTATAATTTGACAGCACACGAGTTTTGAACAGTGCATTAAAATAATTACTTCTTACATGCTGTATTTGTGCCGACAGGGGTCTGCCACATATTTTGTAGAAGGTCCGTTTTTGTAAAATTGTGAAAAAATTACTCGTAATTTGTGAATATAAAATAAGCATTAAGTCACATTCTTTCAACCAGGGTCCTGCTTTTATGAATTCGTGCAAATAGGGTCCTTATTGCAAAAAACCTTTTTCAAGGAGCTTTTAAATTGCAAATAGATACAAGATAATGCTCAACACTATAAAATTATAATTAAAAAAAATTAAATTTTCAAAAATAAACAGCAATTGCTGCTTCTAAATTAGAGATGCAACAGACAAATATTTGGTATTTAGCCTATACTGCTGAACGCAGAATATTCATTTCGGACGAATAATGGAAGAAGCATCTGCCGAAGAAAAAACTTAATTCGTTTACATCGATCTTTATTTTTTTTCCCTTGGGAAGGGTTTATTCAATTAACAAAACAATGAAGATAAACAAATTTGTGAAGGGTCCGATTAGCCCATTAACGATCGGTCAATTTTCAAGAAAATGGTCATAAAAGTGCCTATATTTTTGCTTTTGTATTTGTATTACGTATTTGATTAGTGCTGCAACTAGATTAAAATAAACTAACTATCTACATTTACCTTAAAAATATCCTGGTACTGCCATCAGGTATGTAAAATGAGAAATAAAATGTTTTCCGGTCAAATGAAATTAGTTTTGTTCTTATTGGCGTATTACTACTGGACACTCCAGCCCCTCAATATCACGGGAGCGAGAAATAGTGGGCGAAAACTCACCCCATCATTTTCACGGGAGCGAGAAGGAAGGGGTTAAAAGACAAATCATTTTGTGAAAGGTCCATTTTTAAGTTAAAATATTTTGTGAAGGGTCCGTTAACGGACCCAAATTTCTTCTAAACAGACCCCTGGTCGATTTTTACATAAATATAAGAGGTTTTTCGAACATGTTTTTTTTTCTTTCCAGTTATTGCTACATTTTTACTTGTGATTTAGAATATCCTGATATTTTAGCACATCATTACAACTCTTAAAATTCGATACTGTTTTAAATTTTTTTTTTTTAAACTTAAATAGTAATTACGTATCTTAGCAAAATCGATCCCTTCCGGAAGAGAATAAGAATAAAAACAAATTGTGTACATTTATATTAAACGCGTTCCATTTTGCTAAAATATAATTCAAAACACATGCATATTTCTTTAGTCCCATTCGCAAGTTCAACATCACACACCCAACCTATTCTTTTTGTTCTTACAAGATTTAAAAATCACAGGTCGCATTTACGCGTTTTAAAAATCATACGTTTTAATTTGTCTCGTAATTTACAATTCACGCATCATAATTCGTATTTACGTGATCTTAAAATTGCGCATCGCATTTCGTATTAACGAGTTTTGTAATAACGAGATTTAAAAATCATCCATCGCGACTCAAATTCACAAGATTCAAAATTACGTCAGGCGATTCGTATTTTGGTGTTTAAATTATCACACGTTGTTACTCTTCTCAAAAATCAAACATCGCGATTCATATTCACACATATTAAGAAGTCTTACTTTGAGTAGTCTTTTCGCAATTTAAAATCATACATCGCAATTCGTATTCACGTGATTTGAAAATCACACATTGCGTTTTTTATTTACGCAATTTAAAAATCACACATAGCAATTCGTATTTAAGCAAGTAAAAAATAACACATCGCTATTTGCATTCACGTGATATAAAAATCTGGAAATGAAGAACACCGTCTAGGACAAATTTCAAAAGTCATTAAGTTATTTGCCCTAATTTAATACTACCCACAACAATAGAATAAATTCCAGAATAAATTTGGTCTGTTCAAAATTGCCAAACAAAATCATTAAATTTTCAAGCAAAATCATCACATTTTCATTCAATGGCTCAAAAAAGCTATCACATGATCAAGTAAATAAAATTATCAAAATATTTAAAAAATTTGCAAATTACAGAATAACTATTAAAAAATATTAACCATTTTCTATATACTTCGACCATTTCATATCATTCATGATTATATACTGGGAAATAATTTGTATATCATTAAATTTTAACTGTAAAAAATGTAATCAAAATGAGTTTCGTAATGTAATGTAAATGTTACTAATTGTTTATGCATATGTGTATTAATTGTAAATAGTAAGTGTCATGTTATAAAAATATTAGTCATAAAAAATTGTAAACAAGTACCTTAATAGTTTTTTATTATTAAGGAAAATAGTTCCTTCAAAATTAATGCTTTCTTTCTTTTTCTTCCCTCTCTCTGCCCCTGCCTCATATAATTAATTTAAAATAAATGTTTTAAAGTTTAAGTATATTTCCTACTAAATGCAAAATCTTATTTTCCGCAATCTTATTTATAAGGCGTTTTGTTTCAATTTTAATTATTTTTAACCCTATAAACTTTCTTTAAATCAAAGTATTTAACTTGCATTTATTTTAATAACTAGAATATTTTTNTAAAAAAAACGAAACTTTTAGAGAATCTGAGTTTTTGATAAAAAGGCTGGAATTCAAGAGACAAAAAAAATCTCATCCCTGTATAAAGGTCAACCAGTTTTATCCCAAGGAAATGATTTTTAGAGAAACTTCAGAGGGAGGAAAAGGGACTTCAACAATTTCCCTCCGCGGAAAATTAAATTCCTCATAAAACATTTTAACTTGGGCAAAAAAAATTTCAGCGGAAATTAGCGGGAAAAATGGAAAAATCTGAAAAAAAGCGGAAATCCGCGAATCCGCGGAAGAATCTCATCCCTGTTAAATGAACTTTTGTATTATGTAATATGATTTAAAAAAAACATGAATTTTCCCATAGTTTTTTAATTATTTCTGATTAATTGATTCTGATTTTTGTTTTTTTCTTAAGTAATCAGTTTAGAAGTTTCTAACTTTAAACATTTAAAAGTATTTAATTTTATGCCAAGATATTACAAGGTTAACTTAGAAAAAGAATCTAGTGGCTAGAACAATGTTTTTATAACAAATACTACTTAAAATTGCAGTGAATACGTCTGTCTAAATACTTTGGATGTTCACTTTGGCATGCGGCCCTTTATTGGTCAATCTGCTGCACATGTGGCCCTTCACTCAAAAAGGTTGTGCACCCCTATTCTACAGCATCATATCATATAGTTTATTTTAATTGGCAATTTGAAAAAAAAAAGCATTAAGTCTGCAATACTTTGAAACAAAATACTTTAATTCAAAAAATAAAATCTCTTTCTTTTGAATAAATTCTGATTCTTTGGAAGTGCGGTATCATTTGCAAGTTTTTCTTGATGTGGAATCACATCTGCTTTAATTAAAAATCATGTTTTTATAAAAAAAAATAATAAAAGGAGCATTGCCTATTAATTTAAACATGCGATTATTTTATGTTTTGTTTTTCTGATTTTCTACATTTGATTTTTTCTTTTCTTTTCACAATAAATTTGGCACTCAATAAATTAGTTCTTTTTATTCATAAATTTTATCATTAGGTTTTTTTTTTTAAAAAATTCCATTGATCTTATTGATCTTGCCTTGTTTCGGGTTTTAATATTTATGCCAGTGCCTTTTTCGGCTAGATAATTTTTAAGTGATGTTTTTATTAAGATTAATAAATTTTCCTTTTATTTTATCGTTCCCCCGTATAATTAGGTAATTTGGTATATTGCATTATTTAATCATTGGTTTTGTTTATATTAGTTAATTTAGGAATTGTAGTTATTTTTTAAAAATAAATATGAGAATTTTGTATTTTTTAAACTTGTTTTTTCTTGTCTAAACTTGCAAATTTTTTTATTCTCTTAAATGTTATTTTTCCACCATTTTTTTTCTTTTTAAATATAGGATTGCTTCTCTTTTTCCTCTTACTTTAAAATGTGTTAAACTTTCTTTTTTTTAAATTCGGGTTCGATAAAACATTGATTAATGACACTTTTTGGTCGATCCAAAAAACCGGGAAATTCAGATATCCGGGATAGCGATGGTCCCGAGCAGCCCGAATAATTGGTTCTCTACTGTACTTATAGAGTGTGGAGTATGCTATGAAACACTTGTTTCCAGTTACATTTTTCTGGGGCGTCATATATTCTAAGACAACTTACACCTGAGAAATTAGGTAAATTGAAAAATAAGTTCAAAAAATAACTAATACAAAATTACCACTCATTGTCAGAGATTCCAACTCAGCTTCTAATCGGAAAACATCTTCTTCAATAGTAGCATTCACGCATTCAGAAGCTGTTAACTCCTCAGCTAAATTCTGAAATAATTAATATTCTTCATACTTATAAAGCCGGCCCAAAAATAAATAACAGATAAATTAAAAACTATGGAGTATTGAAAAAAAAAACAGGAAAAATACTTTAACATGTCTTAATTTTACCACTAGTATCATCAAAGGTTACTACAAGAGGAAAAAGTTTTTCACCAGACAAATTGCTGCTGTCCGTCAATTGCCGTGTCCATGTAAACTTTCTGGTTCATGGCATATAAGTTGTTTTGCGTTGTATCTGCTAAACCTTAGCAAATTTCAGTGGTTTATTTCCTAGCACAATTTAATTTGTTGGCAATAACCGATTCCAGGAACATCCGTTTAAATATATGGACCTCTGTGGTCGGCAACAGATAATGGTAAATAGTGCCGAATTAAAAAATTCACAAAGAGAGTCTCTGCTTTTATAACATTTTGGTTTTCTTTCATAGAACTTGAAAACATATCTTTTATGCTTTTACTGGAGGAGGAAGTGGCACAATTTATTCGATAGGTGTGATCCCTCCCTGTGCCGTAAACAGTCATTTCGACCTCCAAGAGAGCTCGAAAAATCGCATTTGCAAATGTTGCAATAAACATGATGTGATGATTTAGGGGATATTTTGGCATCGTGATCTGTCTCACCAGCTACAATCGCCAAGATGCCAAATAGATTTTAAACTTGCGAATTTCCAGATATCCTTCACAAAATTCCGAGGTAGTTACAAGGTTTGTGAATCATACAAGGCCAGGTAATTAAAAATTTAATTTAAGAATTAAAATGTTAGGACAACATATAAGATACTGAGATATTTTAAGAAGCTTAAAAAGTTTGGGTATGTATTTGAGAGCGCTTTATGTTCAGTATCTTTATACTCCTTGAAGGGACACATAAACAGGGGTGATTGCGAGCCCAAGTCAAAATTCCGGAAAATTTCTTGAAAAAAAAAGTTTAAATGGAAAAATATTTATACAATGTTTTTTTTTCCTTTTTCTCAATCTGTCTTAGTTTACTTAAAATATATTTAAAATTTTACACATACTTATACCATTTACACATACCTATGATAACCTGGAGAAGTAACTGAAATTTACAAATATGTCTTTCTTGAGTTTATGATTATAATAACTATATACTGATAAAAAATTAATATTAATCTTGAATATAAAGCTTATAAAGTATCTGGCTCTCCCTTACAAACAAATAAAATAAACTGTGGTTTTTAAGTTCCGGAAACTTTTGTGATCAATGTTTTTTTGAAACATCTGAACCTTCGATCTCCGGAAACTTCCGGATCCCAGTTAGCGAAAAATCCAGAAATCCGGATTTTTTTCGGAGCACAATCAGCTCTGCATAAAGCATCAGCACTATTTTCGATAATCTACGTTGAAGTCACAAGAATCAATAAAACAAATCAATAATTTATCTTCACTTTTTGAAAGAATAGTTATAGTCAGCTGTTTTACATTGAATAATTTTAAACAGCAGAATGTTTTTAATTTCTTAAGATTTAATTCTCAACCAGCAGGCAATAGTTCTAAGTTTTATTTTAATAAAAACTTGACAATAATTTAAAAAGGAATTTTACTTTAAAGGAAAACCTAAATTAAAATACTAAACAAATTGATAAGTGAATAATGAAAAATAATGTATTTAGTAACGTAAAGAATAAGATTTTGAGAAATGTTAAAATTTAATTAAATAGTTGGTAAAATAGTTCTGTGAAACTCTTGCGCACTGGTAAATAAAAAATTTACTCAAAAGATTAATACATTAAGGAACATCATTAATTAACATTAAGGAGTCCGAACTTTAGATCACTCTCCTGATCAAACTATGGCGACCATATTTTCCAGCTACCACCTATATGTTGAAGGTTAAGAATCCAAATATATAAAAAGAAATATACGTTTATTCAGAGAAAGTATGTTTTTGTGTCCGACTTTGTAACCTTATTTATAGTTAGCACTAATTATAGTTAGCACAATATTAAATTTTGTTTGCCAAAATCAGACTATTATAATATGTTTTACTTAACATATTTTTGCAAAAAAGGTACTAAGTTAAATTAAAAGTTACAAAACAAAAAGTATTAAGTTGATAATTTTAAGAACAATTTGGTTTGATAATTGCAAAGAAAACTAATTAGAAATTATAAAATGGGAAGAAAGAAAACTACTCGGGTTTTATCTTGTGAGCCCAATCTGAAAAAAACTCATAAAGTTGGCTTGGTTGGCTACCTTGAAGAACCCTGATGTCATGTAGAAAGTCAACAAACTACAATAAAACCAGAAAAATTATCATTTTTATTAATTTTCAAACAATTAAGATGGAAATCCTCCCTCTAAATAAAATCAATGGGAATAAAATAATCTAAAAGAAAGAAACATAAGGGGAGTTTCCTATAAAATGACAGGGGAGGGGGAAGTGGGGTCATATTTTGATTCAGGAAGTCATTTTGCATAATCAGGATGAATGTTGGGTTTTATTGCATGCAGCAGTGTGTTATAAGACCGCGGACTATCCTTCTTTATATGGTATTGAAAAAAAAAGATACTTCTATTCAGTCACATGGTGATTATGAAAGATAAAGTGGAGTTTTAAGAATTTCAAGTATATCTTTTCCTTTCAGTCTCTTAGAATTATTCCTTTAATCATTACAGTAGTTGAACTTATTTTTTAATTCATGTGCTTCACATTTATGAAACTTTATACAAAAATTATAAACTTTCCTTAAAAAATATATACTAATATTAGGGGTGCGCAACCAACTGCCAGCGGATCAAATGCGGCCAGCCGACTACTGAAGTGCTACCCGCGAGAGCTTCTAAACACAATTAAAAAAATTGCTGAAACCAAAACTTAGCATTGAAACCAAACTTTCAACGCTAAGAATAGTATTTTCTGGAAAAACGGATTCATAAATCAATGAGAAAAATAAGGCTTATCAAGAACGCTTTTGAAAATGCCGCGCTATTATAAGTACTAAAGATTATATACAAAAGCGAGACAGAGAAAATAAAAATCCATCTTAATTTTCGAAAGAAAATTTTAAAGCTGAACATCTCAGTTTTTCAATTACCAGAAAAAGTCAATAAAAAAGAATTAAGTCAACAGAAATGCTCTTTAAAAATGTTCGCGTTATAATAAAAACGGCAATTTTATTTTTTTTTTTTTTAAAAAAAGAAGAAAAAAACTAGATGGAAACAAAACACATTCTTCATTTTTTAAAGGAAAATCTTATATTGAAAATCTCAATTTAAATTTTCACATTGCCATGTGTACAAATATCAAAACAAATTGTTCTTAGTTCCTAAAACAAAACTTTAACACTGAAAATCAGCTTTCTATGTTACTGGGTATTTATATTACAGTATAGGGAAAGAGTGATAATAAATTAATAGTATGACATGTTACGTTAAAATGCTGTGTTATAATAAAAACAGCAGAAATGGAAAAAAAAATCCTTCCTTAGAATTAACAGTATGGAAAAAATGACGAAATTGATTTGTCTGATTAAAAAAAAAAATTTCTAGTTTTCCAAATTTTGTTTCTTCCTTTGTCTTCTAGAAGATAAATTTGCAAGCCATGTGCAGAAACAGAGATATTAAAATTTCAGAAATTTGTGTTAAAACTTCTTACAATGAAGAAAACTATGATAAAGACAAAATACGATTTTATATCATTCTTTATCATACCTACAGGGTTGCCACAGAAAAAAATGAACAAAATAGTTGCTTTTAGTAGCCTAAGCATGAAAATAGTAGCCAAAAACTAGGAAAATAGTTGCCTAAATAAGAACAGAAATTCATCAAAAATATGACTAAAATTTTGTTAATGACTTAATTGTTATATGTACCATGATCCATTCAGTCAAGTTGGAGGGAAATATGATAATTTTTACATAAACGTTAATGTTCATATATATATATATATATATAGAAATTATAAAATGGGAAGAAAG
>NC_092214.1:12524846-12535582 GCF_043381705.1 Parasteatoda tepidariorum | reverse complement strand
AAAAAAAAAAATTTTTTTCCTCATAAGATTTTACGATTTTTCTTTCTTTTTTTAAAGATGTTTACCTTACCATCATTTTGGAAATAATCATTAGTGCATTACTTCATCGTTTTTTCTTATTTCTAAGATTATTTCCAATTTTTTTTTTTTTAGTTGGGTTTAACAATAAAAAAAAACAGCTTTTTGTAGCAATTCAGAAAACCGGAAAAATCAGTTATCCGGAATAGTGATGGTCCCGACCGCTCCGGATAATCGGTTCCCTATTGTATATATATTATCTGGAATAGTGATGGTCCCGACCACTCCGGATAATCGGTTCCCTATTGTATATATATATGAAAAGTGATTACTCAAATTCGAAATTCATGCATCGTAATATGGTATTAAAAATCTATTTAAAAAAAATTCTTGCAGAATTCCGAAGCAATAATCATCGAGGTGATCGAGAAATGAAATAGGCTAACAATGGAATCTGTGCAGATTGAAGAAATTAAAAGCGAAGACTCAAACTTGCAATTTAAAATTTTCAAAATTTTTTATTGTTTAAGAAAAATAAAGTTCAGTGTGTTCAAAAACCATCTTGTAGGGTGCAGATTTTCCACCCAATTTACGATTAAAAAAAAAAAAAAAAACATCCCTAGGAGTACAGAAAAGTCTCCCAATAGTCTCCTTTTCCTGAAAATAGCTGCTTTTTTAGCCCTTTCAGGCAAAAAAAAGTTGCCATAGTCACCTCATGCCAAAAATAGTTGCAAATAGTTGCCTGTGGCAACCCTGTATCTATACCAAGTCCAAAAAAAAACTTTGAAAATTACATTTCTAAAAAATATTCTGACGAATATTTGACCAATCATTTAACCAACTGAATTTTTTACAAAAGGACCAAATACTTGTTACATCCTTAATTTAAATGCAATATGATAGCATCCTGAGAAATTCATAAGGTGGCAGAAAACGTGAAATTTTAAACTGCTCAATGTTTATAGTTTTGATTTAAATTTTTTGCTGCTTAAGTGATCTTTTTCGAAGAAAAAAACAATTTTTACTATATAGAAAAATCGAATAATTAATAAAATGAAATAATAAAGTACATTACCAAATAAGTATTGAATTTAATTTTGAACTATAACAGTTTTGTTTTTATTTTAGGCTCTTCTTTAAAACTTATAAATTTTCTTCAATTAAAATATTTAATTTGAATTTATATTACTTAATTATGTACTAAGTTTTTTCCTACTTTCATTCTGTGAGCATTGCATTTTTTTTATTAGAATTTATTTTTAAAATGAATTTTTGCATTGCGCGATTAAAAAAAAAAAAAAAAAACATTTCTTTTCTCCAATGTTTATTTATTTATTTTGATAAATCTATTGTTGATATAAAAATGGCAATTTTTTTTTGAAGTATTCATTTTTTTTTTATGAATGAATTCTAATAATTGAACGCCTTTAATTTTCTACAAATATAATATTAAGTTTATTGATAAAAAAATATTAGAACACTAATGCTTAAATAAATATTACCAGGGGTAGCAGCAAAGTTTTTTAAAATTTTAGGGTAATTTTAGGAACTTTTTTCAAAAAATTTTAGGTAAATTTTAGGGGTAATATATGATTTTGCTAGGATAAAAACAGATCACACGGTAGTTTATTACATAACAGAAGATTATTACAATTCATCCACACATATCATAAATAATTGCAAGCCATAAAATAAAGCTCTGAAATTTATTAAGTCAAGAATGAAATCTCTAAAGTGTAAAAATGAAATTTCAACTTTACATATTACCTATCAGAAATTAAGTGCATAATTCAGGAACAGGCAAAAGTGAGAATAAATCAAGAGAAAAAATAAATTAACACCAACTTGGATTTTTATTTAATTTTTACCTTCTTAATCAAAACTTTATTATTACCCTTTACCTTACTTTATTAAGAAAAACTATTGTGTGATATTATTAGATTTCAAATCAGCAATTTATATTAGAAGTTAGAGAAAAACAAATTAATCATGATCATTTTTCTAATATATTCTTGATATGATTTGTGAGATTCTTTTACTGCCCTCAATAGTGTTGTGGTGATCTTCAACACTCCTCCATAATTTCGAATGGTATCTTTGATTAGTCTAAGAGACATAATAGTATTCTCATGGTGACTCACATTAAGCATTGCTTTATTTATCGAAAAACCTCTCTCAGGATCAGAATTCCCATGTGGCAAAATTAAAACAGTTTTAATTAATGTAGTTAAATTCTTATATTTTAGATTATTGCTTTTTTATTTATATTTAGCCTATAACTCTAATTTTTTAGGAACACCAACAAAATTTTATCAGATTTTTAGGAATTTTAGGGTTTGCACATACTTTTAGGAATTTTATGAATTTTAGGGGGAATGCGACCCCTGTATTACTACATTTGCCGTTAACGTGTCGAAATACATGTGCGGTCCTTCGTTAGTCAACCTGCTGTGCAAGTGACCCTTCACTCAAAAAGGTTGTGCACCTCTGCTAATATCTAAGTTTTTAAATACAGTGGAAAGTCGCATATCCGGAATCGATGGGACTTTCGGAAGTCCGGATATTAGATTTTTCCTTATAATAGACCTCCAAGGTAAACAAAGCTTTAAATGATCTGAAACTAAGTAGCAAAAAAGAAACATTTTTTTCGGGCAATAATGTTTTAGTATTAGTATGACATCTTATCAATCAAAAACAAAATATTAGAAAAAAAGTAATTGCTTAAAATATAGAAAATGAAAACAACATTGACAGTTATGAAAATATTAATTGCTCTCTCCGCCATCTTGAACTAGAACGATTCCAGCAAGAAGGGGAAATTCCCGTCATTCATTAAGGTGGGCAGGTGGAGGAGAAAGATTCCTTTCCACCTTAATTGTCATTCAAGTTGAAGGCGGAGAAGTGACAAATTCTTATTTTCTCTCCCATCATTGGCTATCAATCAAGCATAAAGGTACGGCATGCTGATTGGGTTCTCTTTATTTTTTCTTGTGTGACTGAAAGTGACTCCCCTTCCACATTAACGTTTGCTGTGTTTACCTTTTTTTTCACAGTATTTCTTCTTTCCCTGACACTCTAATAAAAAGGTTCCAAGAAATGTCTCTTTAACTAGCCAGCTTAGGAAAGAAGGGGGAAGGGGATTCAGTTGTGCTCTTTTGACAACAAATCTCACTCCTTTCTTGAATTCCAGAGGAGGAGAGTCACTAACAGTCACTCGACTCTCTTCCCCTTTCTGTCTATTTATGGGTTCAATGCATAAATCACTAGAAGCTAGAAAAGGAAAAAACACGTCAAAAAACCTTTTTTTTGTTTTTTAAAAGAGGGGAAGATAAAGAGATGTTTATTTTGATTGTTAAAAAGTGTCGACCCTTCGAATTGACCCTTCCAGAAAAGGGACGTTACACTGTACATGTATTAAGTTATACAGTTAAGTTAAAGTGTGATAGGGTTCATACAGAGATCAGAAGAAGAAATCCAAGGAGTATCCAAGGAGTTCAAAATTTTAAGGACTTATCAAAAATTTAAAAATTTTGTGTAAAAGATAACTAGACAGTTTATTTTTTAAATTAAAAAGCAGTTATTACTAGAAACTAACAAAAATGTTTATTTTGCTTATTTTTTTCTAGTCCTTTCGAAATAAATTTTGTCATTGTCTAACTTCATCAAGAAAAATAAAATAAAGTCATCACTTTCACACATAAGTACATTTTCCAGTTTCAAATATTTTAATAAATCTTGTTAGAGTACAAAAGTTAAAGATTACCATAAAAAACTGACCAATCTTTCATTTTCAAAAAAATCTAAGGCACTTTATACACAAAAAAAAATTTAAAAAATAAAAATCAGGGTAAATTATTAATTAAGTTTGCTTGTAACAAGTAAAATTAAAATTATTTGCTGTTATTTTTTTCTTCTAACTCAAGCGATTCAATTTTGTTTTCTTTTAAAGTTTTTCTTAAACTATTATCTTTTGATAGCTAAGTCATAACATTTAGTTTCCCTGCTTGGACAACAAATTCATCAGTGGACTCAGTCAGTTCATCTATGCAATGCAATAAACTAAGGAGTTTCCAAGGACTAATTTGGAAATCTAAGTAGTTCCAAGTACTCCTTGGAGACTTTTTTATTTCCAAGGAGTTTCTAAGGAGTATAAAGAGTCTGTACGCACCCTGGATTAATTTTTTAACTAGTTAGTTTGAAGTATTTACTTTTGGATTTCCAGATACATTTCATAAAACAATGAAAAACTGAACAAGTAATCTGCATATAAATTGATACATAACACAAACCAAAAGATTATTGGTTTTCTAAAGAAAAACTTCTTGTTAAAAGTTCTACAGCAGTATTAAGTCATTTTTATGGCACCTTTGACAGCAAGACCCCTGAACTATTCAAGTAAAACTGCTAGTTAAACTTAATTAAACAAGCAAAAATTTAATTTTTAAAAGTAGTAGTTGTTAACAGTTTAAAAGTAGATGCGAGGAAATGTCAACAAGTACAAACATTTAACATACAAATTAACCACTTAATGACACATAAAAAATACATTTACTTACTGAACACTTATCACGCAACAGTTTGTGCATTTGTTGAATGCCATCCTCTGTTTGCCAACAGCTTTCAAAACTCCTAAAATAAAAATTAAAAAGAACTTCAGAAAATGAAACAATTTAATTAATATATATAGTCAAACCTCTATACCATGAAATAGAATTACACACCAAAATTTTCACGATATCGAAAAATTAGGATAACGAGTTTGATTCATTAGAATATTGGGCGAAGGTCGACGTTCAATATTTTGCAGAGTTTGAGATTGCTGACAGCATCACAGCTAAATCTACAATACTTTCTACAAAACAGCAATCGGCATAATTTTTTATAAAAATTAAAATGAGCATGAAAAGAGTAATACAAAAGAATAAACTTACTTTATATATAATTTTCTTGTGTAATTAAATATTATTTAGATCTTAAAAATATAATCTCTCCCTTTCATCCCTCTATAAATTATCCCCCTTTCACCTTTTAGGGGTCTATGAATAAATCAAGATTATTTTTAAAAACTATACATATACCAGACTATTTTTAAAAAATGCAAACAGACTAAAAAAATATAATTTGCTCTACTTAAGCTCAATAAAGGCAAATTTTATCATAATAAATAAAATACACTATTTTTAAACCTTTTGCACCGACTGTCCCATATATACATGTCAACATAAAATGCTTTCATCTCTCAGCCGACACATATTAGTAATAGTATTTAGGAATGTTTTAAAAATTATAACTTTTAGCACTAGATGGCATTGTATGTCCATAGAATTTGAGATACATGTAGATGTTGAATTCCAAGCCTAACAGAGGGGAAATCACATGAGTATTTTATTCTAAAATATGTATGAAATATTTCTGAAAACAAAAATTCTACTAGAATTTGCTTTAGGGTGCAATGTTAAATTAATTAGCATAAAACAATAAAAGAGCCTCATGATTAAATTGCACGTTAGTTAAAGGTAGTTGTAACAAAGGGGACAAATAAAATCCTATATTTTTGACATGCACTGTTATTTATGCTAAATTCTGTGATTTGGACCATCCTAAACATTATCCGTAATTTTTATTTTTTAAATTATCATACTTCAAGGTAAAATAAATTATTATAAGACTTTTAAAATTCAACCCCTTTTTTTTAAGTCCAAATAATGCATCGTAACAGAGAGGACATGGAATGTAACTGAGGGGATGTCTTACAAATTTGACAAAAAATTAAAGGAAAATAACATTGTTAAAAGTGACTCTTTGGTTATTTAAAGTTGGAGTTGGTAGCACTTCTATAATTGAAACCTGTGCTACATCTTTGTAGTTAGATTTGAAAGTTTTTATTTTACCAAACCCTGTTTAAAAAAAAAAAAAAAAAAAAAAAAAAAAAAAAAGAGTATGGGACAAAGAGGTGGAAAACCTGTGTTATGNAAAAAAAAAAAAAAAAAAAAAAAACAGTGCATTGTTTGTTTCTTTTTCAATTTCAGTTATTTGGTCAACAAAATTAACTACCCAATTTTTTCCTAGAACTTTTAGGCTGGCAAAACTATTTATAGCAACATCAAAATTATCCCAGTGTCTTAAATGGTGACTGGTGCACATTAAATATGTCGGGTCCCAAAGTCCTTCAAGTTCCCAAGACAAATCAATACTTCTAGGGGTACTGATTGAGGATTTTCCTTGTCTTTTGGATTGGGTTCAAAATTACAAGGCTACAGAGTCGAACATTGGCAGCCGCAAACTCAAATTTGGGTCGGCTGCTAAACGACGGTTATAAAATAAAAAGGCAATTGAGCGAATGTCGTAAGTTATTATATTTAGTAATTCTAGGTAATTATTAGGCAAACAACCGTGATTTTAATAGAAAATTCACATTTTCGTGAATAGCACATACACATTTTATATGGTGTTTTACCTACACATAAAATATGGATAGGTTGTAGTACAGCAAAATTTAGATTTGCCAATTTTTATGTTTGGATGCATCTGCTTTGACACTTGATATGCTTCCATCATGGTGCACATTTGGCTTTGTGTACTTTCTGTCCATTATCTTTGACAATCATGCACTTAGCTCTACCAGAAGTCCAGTAAGAAAGTTCATCAGAAGAGTAGAAATTCATAACAAGTTTTTTTTTTTTGTTTCATCAGAAACTTAGTTACAAGGCTATTTCTTTTGTTTTGGTAGTAAGGTTACAGAGTATGCATAGAACAGTACAATGTTTTCTTGGAGATATAGGTAATGCACAGTATGCTTTTTCAATAGCTTCCCCAATGCCTTCTTTTATCTCACTTTCGCATCCCTAAACAAACCAAGCAGATATTTCCAACCCAGGCAGACGATGCACCTGTAAGGTGTCAGTGGGATCAATACGCATTTTCTGTCAGAGGGAATGAGTAATTATTCATTATTGGTCAAAGGGTTGGACACTAATATGTGTTGATAAGGTCCTCATTTCAACTCCNTATATATATATATATATACAGTCAAACCCCGCTATAGGTTTATAGTGAACTCCCGGATATAGTGAACGAAATGTTCGGTCCCGTGCCTTGCTATACTCAGATAAGGTTATTTTTTGGGGATATAGTGAACCAAAAAAGTGAGGAAGTTGGATATAGTGAACTTATTTCTGTCTTCGACTGATTTTTTTAAAAAATAAATTGTGATAATTTTGAAATTTCTACTTCAAATTAAATACATATACCAACTTTCAAAACCAGGTTCACCAATCGAAGAAGTCGCAATCTTCCTGTATCTGGACAAATGTCGATGAATTTGAAGGTTCACTATAATTCCCTTGAAGGTTCACTATAGCGGGGTTGACTGTATAAACTAAACACACTATTAAATAAAAATTGTACAGCTTTGTATAAAAAGTGTGCTCTAATAGTGGAGGAACTGGTTTAAACTAGTTGAATCAAGATGCATTAACACATTTTTACATTCCTTGAGTTCCTTTCTAATGGTCAACCTATCAATTTTATGTAACTGAGGGGACAGTATATATTTGATATAATTTTTGTCTCAAAAATAAATTTAAAAAATTTTTTGATGGTAATCACTGCATAATTAGACTCAGGACTTACAATATAAATCAAACTATATGTAAAATCAAAACATTTTTATTAACTTATTCTTTTTTAAAATATACAGTTTTTATTTTGGTAGAATAAGTCAAAATCATGAACAACAAATTTCCTTTAAAATGATATCAAACATACAGGATATTGCTTAAACTTTAAAAATTCACTACTGGTTTCAGTTGACATGGAATTCAACAGATTTGATCTTCCACTAAAAATAAGAGACATATGATTCAGATGCACTTGGTTTATTATATAAACATGAGGAGAAAGAAAAGTTTTCAAACAGCATTGCAAAAACGGCTCTCTAAAATGAGCATGAGATATTTGTTTATAGTAAGCGGAGTTTTATTTTTGTTAGAGTGTTGTGTATTTGGGTTTACTCTTCAGTGTTCAATTGATAGTTAAATCCTGAAGACAACAAATTTTTCTGTTCTTACAGTTACAATGCGAAAGCATAAGGAAAGTTTAACTGAACTTGAAATAGCAAAAATTGAGCAAAGATGTACTTAAACAAGAAAAAACGTAAGTAAATAAAGCATATATATATAATATTTATTGGATATCTACTTTACAGTACATTAATAAACAGAGTGTTCATATTCAAGTGATTTTATTCTTAACAGCAAAAACCCTCTGGCCCTATACAGGCAAAAGTCACTCCAAGCCTCAATAAATAAGTATGTGTTTGCAACTCCCCTAACGAATGTGTAAATTTCAAAATTTCTTTGTTTAAAGTAAAATGTTTTAATAGCTTCAAGCATAATTTTATAAATGGAGAACTAAACAACTAATAATAGTTTGAGATCAATATATAGCAAATATTTAAAGTACTGCTACATTTAAAAAAAAATAACCAGTATCAAATAGCTTGTATTCTCTAATACCAATATTAATTAAAATTTTAATTGAGTTCAAAGACTTTTTTAATCAAATAATGTAAAGCTGAGCTTTAATAATCTAAAAACCAGATCACAGTGAATATGCAACTTAACATTTTTATACAAAGATAATTTAGTAGACTATCTTTGAATTTAACATTCAAAAACTCTATGGTATGATTAATGTTTTGTTGATTCGAATCAATAGTTTATAAAAATCAGATGAAAGAGATTAATCAATAATTGTGAAGTTACAAAACTCTACCTAACAAGATTAGTTATTAAATTAGCTGAAAATAATAAATAAGAGTATTAAAAATTTCAGAGTTTCCCTTGTTTTAAAAAAAAAAAAAAAAACTTAATTCCTGAAAGGTTACAGAAACAACGAAATCTGTGGGTAAAGCCACTTACCTGAACCATGTCTAAGGAGACAATTCCTAAGCTTGAGTTATCTGATTTTGCAATTTACACTAGCAATACTAATAAAATAAAAAGATGTAGGATTGAAAATCCAAATCTTTCCATTTTTCTAACACATTACTTTTAAGTTCGCGTGTATATTTGAAGAAAATGGGATATTTTCAGCAGATACAAAAAATCAGGAATATCAGGAAAAAAGCAAAAAATCTAGACAAATAAAGACAAAATATTTTTCAATCAGAAATATCATGAAAACTACAAATCCTGATCTAGTTAATTCTTGCCAAAATTTGTACATGCCTGGCGGAGCTTGTAAAAACTGCTTTCCCATGTAGAACTTTTATATGCCCCAACATGCACATTTATAGCCTTTATACATACTGATAAGCAAAGCAAAACAAAGACGTTAATAACACAAAAAAAATTATATTTGAGCAATCAAAGCTTTTATTTACAACTGATCAAACACCTGGACCAAAGGTAAGTATAGTTGTCATCTGATGTCTTTTTTTTTGCTGTTAATACTGGAAGATTTTTTTATGGTTTAGCTAGTTTTTATCTTTGAGGCGAAAATAAACCTGGTGTACTAGTTCTAGATTTTTTTTCTTCATTTAACCACAAAACTTACAAGTTATAACTTTTTCCTTTCATCTATGATATGGCATATTTGACACACTATAGTAAGTAAGCGGAATCACTGGTACAAGCTTATTAATTGCAATATACAGGGTATCTGCTACATTTCAGATTTTCAAATTCATGACTTTCCATGACTAATTCCAAGAACTTTTCATGACTTAATGAAGTTACTATTTTCTCTGACAATAACACAACAAAAAATTTAAAAATGCATTATAATAACATTAATTGAAATAATAGGTATATCCTTAACTGTTATACTCTGCATCTTCATATTTATAGATTTTAAATTTAAAAAACAGAGTAAAGAAAGAGCTGAAGCAATAAAATAGTAGAAAAAATACAGAAGCAAGTAATTTTTTTTTCTCCATGTCTTTCTATGATTTTTCATGACTTTCCAAGTGTGCAGATACCCTGAATAAAGCATATATTTTTAATTAGACAAACACCTTTAAGGTATATTACCAATATACCAATTTTCTTTTTGAAGTGAAGTTCCAGAGTTATGCCCTTTTGTTATTAGTATTTAAACTCCTGATGTTTTAATCCAAAAGGGAGGCCTTTCTAATGGTCCTTGATTATTTGTTGCCAGACCCACTTGGAAACTTCCTTTACACCAAAAATTATCAAAGAATGTCACTTAGTACCTTCATAGACAAAGATCTATGAAATTTAAAGACTTAGCGGAATAAATTAATAATTAAAGTTAAAATAAATTAAAGCAACATGAAATTTTCATTACAATTATTCAGCAGTCTGGGATTACAAATTGAAGCATTCTTATTCAAAGTAAAAGTTAAAAACTTTGATTAATTAACTATTTTAAATAACTTACCAAGCAATATTTAAAACAGAATCAAAAGTCTGAGAATTGACAAATGAACTGGCTAGGGACCCACTTCGGTATTTTGTTTTAGTGTCAATCAAGTTCAGCATAGACATTACTAGAGGTACAAACCTGTAACAAATTATACTTTCATGTATACTTTATGAATTCATATAAGTGAAAAAAAGTAATCAGTTTGTGTCATTCAAAATTATTTAATTTACTTTTAAATCTTTCTTAAAATACAAATATAGAAGAATTTTAAATTAAAAAAGTAATTCAAATAATTATTGTGTGTGTGTGTATATATATATATATATATA
>NC_092214.1:12395936-12524806 GCF_043381705.1 Parasteatoda tepidariorum | reverse complement strand
GGATATAGTGAACCAAAAAAGTGAGGAAGTTGGATATAGTGAACTTATTTCTGTCTTCGACTGATTTTTTTAAAAAATAAATTGTGATAATTTTGAAATTTCTACTTCAAATTAAATACATATACCAACTTTCAAAACCATCTATAGAGGGGAATGCAGCAATAAGCATTTTTTTTGTTTGCTTCTTTTATCTCACTTTCCCATCCCTAAACAAACCAAGGAGATGTTTCCAACCCAGGCAGACAATGCACCTGTAAGGTGTCACTGGGATCAATATGCATTTTTTTCAGAAAGAATGAGTAATTATTCATTATTGGTCAAAGAGTTGGACACTAATATGTGTTGATAAGGCCATCATTTCAACTCTTTTTTGCTCTCAGTTCAGTTAAAATAAATCCTGCAAACAAATGCCTCAAATTTAACTATGTCTAGCAGTAAACGTAATACGTTCTTCATTGATGATAAAATGGGCAAAATCAGAAAAATTTAAAATGGATGCAATCAAGCTGATATTTGCAGGGAATATAAACTTTCCAAATCTGCAGTTTGTAACATATGGAGAAAAAAAAGGCAATTAATAATTTCTGCTCATGAAAAAAATTTAGATGGTGGAAAAAAGTTGAGAAAAGCAGATCACAAGGATAATGAAAAAACATTGCTGAAGTGGTTCACCAATCGAAGAAGCCGCAATCTTCCAGTATCTAGCAAATGTCGATGAATTTGCTAAGCGATTTTATGAAACTACTTTTATGTGCTTGAATGGCAGGTTAGACAGGTTTAAAAAGCGGAATAACAGAAATTCAGGAAAAATTATCTGAAAGTCGGGAAGTGTTTCCATACCTGATGGTAAGGATTGCTCATCAGATAAAAAGTAAAAAAATTTTTGTACGCAAGACGAAGAGTAATGAAAAATAACACATTTTTTGCCGCTACATAATATTTTACAGTCATTTATTTGAATAATGTGTAATAAAAGGGAGGAGTTAAGGAACCATTAGTTAAATTGACTGCGTAACGGATATAGTGAACTCCCGGTAATAGTGAGCCGAAACTTCGGTCCCTTGAAGGTTCACGAATGTTTGTATGTGAAGGTTTGTATGTATATATATATATATATATATATATATACACACAATATATAAACTAATTACTTGGAACTCTAATGTTTCTAGGAGCATCTATTTAAATACCACTTTTAATGAAATGAACAGAATTAAAAGAATATGTAGTAATATTTATTTATCCAAAAAACAAATCGATAAACTCTTTCAAAATTTGATAAAAAAAAACAATGGATACCCAACTAAAGTAATAAAATTTTATTTAAAATCATTGAATTAATTGTATATTTTTGTAGATATATTTACTAAACTTTTTTTTTGTTAATTTATATAATTTTCCCATGTGCAAATCCATTTCGGGTAAATCCATTGCCAAAATTATTTACTAAATAATTTCTTTGTTAATTTGTTAATTTTTCCATGTGCAAATCCATTTCGGGAAAAACCGTGGTTAAAGTTATTTACTAAAAAAATTCCTTTACTAAATAATTTCCTTTGTTAATCTATAAAATTTTTCCATGTGCAAATCCGTGGGTAAAATTGTTTGCTAAAAATTTCTTTATTAATTTATAAAATTTTTCCATGCGCAAATCCATGGCTAGAATTTTTTTCTTTGTTAATTTTTCCATGTGCAAATCCATTTCGTGCAAATCTGTGGCTAAAATTATTAGCAAAACAGGCAGTTTATTTTTCTCTTTTCTATTTTATATTTTTTCTTAAATAAACATCTATTTCCTAAAACTATTTATGGTCAATTTTTAAAATTATCCAGTATAATATTACCTTGTGCACATCCATTTCGGGCCTATCCTTGGTAACTAACAAATCAATGCACAGAATAACAAATCACTCCAGCAGTGCAGTAAGAACGGCACTTTAAAACCCTCTAGTTACACTTAATTTGCGCTTTTGTTTTCATATTTTGTAATGTGGCAATCTTTATGCGAAAACATTTTTAAATCTGTCTTGAAGAATTTCCCGTCCATGTAAGTAGATCTGATTTCGCTACTCACTTTATAGTCAACTTTTATACTGTTTTTTCTTTTTATTTTATTTTATTTTCTGTTTTTACATGTTATTTTTACTTTTCATGTTCTATTTTATTTGCTGTAATTTTTGTAAAAAATTTTTTAAGTGCTCCTCACACTATTGTTTTAATATATTTTGCTTTGGCTTTATTTATACAATATCAGAAAGCACTCTGTTTTGCGGATATATCGTGTGGGCTGATGAAAAGATTATATCTTTTTTTCCCTGTATTTTTAAATAAAATTTCATCCTTTTTTTTATTATTATTAAACTGTTGTTTGTTATTTTTTTACTTATTATTCCCCCCCCCCTTCTTTCATATGTCTATAATTTTTCTTTGTTTTATCTTCATTTATATATATATATATATATATGTCAATTAACAAGAAAAAAGTGGAATTAAAATTACCTAAGATTATTTCAATCTGTGTATTCCAAAAGCTTTTATAAGCCAGGTAGAAGATACAAGAACTGACTAGTTTTAAATTACTAAATATACCTTAGATATTTATTAAATTTTTTTCATTCAGGTTTGTTTTTTATTATTATTATTTTTTTAATGTAGCTCTCTTTTTCTAGTGCTTCATAGTAATACTTCAACTTTTAGTTTTTTCTAGTTTCAAATTACCAAATTCTTAGTTCTTTGAAACATAGATTAAGGTAAAATTATTAGAAAATTAAGTGTCACCATTATTTATATATGCATGAGTGTTTCAGTTCTAGATATTCTGATCAAAACATAATAAACATAAATCAAAACTTTCCCCTACAATGGAATGCAAACAATCTTCATAACTTGCTACAATAATGAATCACAAGCGATAAGCAAGCTACACACATGACACAATGTTTTTTGACAATTTACAAATGACAGAAAGCCTGCAAAAATGGTTCTTTGTATACAACAAACAGCTATCATAATGTAACAGCTATCATCTATTATAAATAAAAATCAATTAGTTAGGGATATATTTTTTACCCTGAGAAAAATTTTGAAATTCCAACTCCAAAATAAAATATAAAAAAATAAACATACTTTTCTTGATTACAATTAGTCCATTATATGAATTATTACCCATTGCTCATGAGCAAAGGGTAATAACAATTGATTAAAACTGGTATTTTAGCAGATCAATAAATTTGAATCCTTTAACTCAAAATTATTTAATTTAAATTTGATGTTAAATTATGACTGTGATGAACAAGTGATTTACTTTCAACCGCAAAGGTCATCATATCAACAATAGACTGTACAATGGTAATTATCAAACTAGAAATGTTAAAAATGCTTATACATTAATTTAGGGCTCTGTTTAAATTATTTAATGACTGAATGGCTTTTATATAAAGCATAATAAAATGTAAAATACAAGTAAAGTGATGTAAAGCAGAAAATTTCTAAGAATGGTATATTAAAACAATTTCAAAGCATTTTTTAAGTTTAAAGTAAACAAAATTCAATAAATTTAAAATCTTCAAATATTTTGTTTTATCTGAAAGCTACAGAAACTGTTAGAGATGAAATCAAAATTTTAAACCTTTTCCAGTTAGTAAGGAAAATGCACTAAATAAATAATAAATTAAATAATTATTAATATATTGAATCAATGAATGCAAAAACCAGTCATATCCACTTATTTTCAAAATTGAGATTCTTCAATTTTTAAGTTTAGCTGATATAAATACATTGTTAAGAAGTAAAAAAATTCATGCCCTCCTACTTGGTGTAGAATATTTTGTGCAGTAAAATCTCAATTTAGTTTCTTTTTTTAAATATGTCATATTTTGGAGATGACCTGCTTTTGGCTGACATTTTTGCTAATGAAATTGTTTATATAACCAAACAATTAATGATTTATTCTTGTTATTCTGTTGACTTTTATTACACAATGAGAGATTCAGAGGTTAATAGATCTTTATATGGTATATACAAGAAAATCAAGAGGGATAAAAGTAATTATCAGTTATATAGGAGATGACTATAAATATGATACTTGATATTAAAAGTTGGTAGCTGGAGCATAATAAGGAGAGTAAATTGGGCAACCCAGGCCTTCCAGTCCCTACACCAAAAGTCAGATGCCTCCCAGCAATGAAAGCAACTGCAAACTGTACAAAAGTCCGAGCAATTCGCGGACACAAGGGAAGGCCCCGAGTCACACAAGATAAAAGCAACACTGTAGCATCAATGAGCAGAGGAGCCCAAAAGCCCTGGCCAAGCCACAGAGGCAGAGCTGCCAAACCGGCTGCAGACCACAGGATTAGTAGGGCTGACAACAGTGAGTCACACCACACAGCCCTCCGACCAGAAGGCCCAAAAGCCAAAAAGAACATAAAAGTCAGGCAAACAATTTTACAGAACGAAGATCAATGGGGATCTGCTAGGCGAGCTACAAAAGTAGGTGTCACTTCTGTCTTAATTCTCATTTGTATTTGTTATAGCCAATGGTCAGTCCCAATAGTTTGTTCCTCTTTGTATTCCTCGTACGGCTCTCTTGTATGACACACAGTTCTTGCTTACGGCTCTATGGTCTGCTCTCAGGTTTGAACCATACGTTAGGTTAGTCTCATTGCAGTTAACGCATTTCGTTTGTCCTTGGCAGGAATCCATTCGCTGTCCTGGTGCGTCACAGTTGAGTATGTTTCTTGATGGTTGTAATCTTTGTCCATATGGCCTAGAGGATAGCATTTATAACACCTGAGCGGTCCCAGGTACTCTTTTATTCTATAGCGCTTCCAACCAACGTTTACTCCATCGCATTTGAAAATTTTCTAAATTTTATTGGCTCAAGTGTGACTACCCAATGGTATCTTCTTTTACACCAGACTGGAAATGAGATTTCGAAGTCTCCTTCATTAAAATCATCGTTTCTGTCCCTAAGTTGTCTAGTTAGTCCTTTTTTGGTTAATGACTCTAGTAGCTCAAATATTATTCTGGGGCCCTTGGCACTATATTTCTGCTAGGCACTCAGGCCTTTTTTGCTGATTTGCTTTTTCATTATGGCTAAGTCATTACAAAAAATTTGCTATAAAATGCTCCTATGGAAAAGCAATAAAGAAATAATAGTTTCAGGTGTCCCATCATAGAAATTTTACTTGTAATAGTACTACACCTGATGAAGTTGGAAGTATCTCCTTTCATTGACTATTATAATATTTACTCTGTACAAAAAAAGTATCTCAAAAGTAGCAACATAACCAGTTAAGGAAGCATATTTCAGAAAAGTTGCCGCGAACAACAAGAGAAGTACAGGCATCAGAAAATGTTTTACAATATAAACCAAATGAGTTTTATTTTTCAATGAAGAAATTTGTAAAGGGCCCAGCCCAAATATTCATTTTCCAAAAGATTTCTGATCCTACCCAAATATTCATATATATGTAGTCTAAGACTTAAATAAAGTCTTTATTTTATTTCTAAATGCCAAATTATTAAGATTTTTGCTTGTTAAAAATAATAAATAGTACTTTTTTTAAGGTTTTGTTCAAAAACCGGTCATCACTAATTCTAATAATTTTTAAATTAAAAAATTAGGTGATGTTATTGTACAACTGCATTAGAATATTTCGTAACTAGCTATATTTTAATATTAAAAAATATTTTTAAAAAACCTCAACACATCAAGATGATACTTAACTATTCGGTTTTTTGCTTCAGCTATAAAATTAGTTGATGGAGATGACCGGTTATCAAACTCATAGATTCAAATAGATTTAATGCTTTTTGTAATTACTTCTACAGGAGTCTACAGGATTGGATTACTTCTACAGGATTGGATGAAAATGTAATTGAAAGATACTATTTTAACAAATAAGCATAAGTTTTGCATATTTATTTATGGAAATCGTGATTTTAACTTTAATTTAATACTGGCATTTATTTTAAAAAATATTAGTTCATACAAGACTCGAATTATATAAAAAAAGAAATATTCAACTGAGTGCAAAGATTTAAATTTAATCTAAAGAAGATTACATTTTCCATAAAATTGTAAGAAAAGTAAAAATTCTGAAACCAAGTGTAATATATATATGTTGGCTTGACTAAATAAAACAGAAATAATCTCTACAATAAGAAAAAACCGCATAGAAAGGTTAAAATGCCTTTCACAAATTGACCATAAACTTTTGCACGCCATAAACTTCTGACCATAAACTTCTATTAAAAAATCAACACAAAAATATGGTAAAAATATTGATTTATCATTTCGTATGGGATTCAAAAATAAAATTTTAAGAAAATGTATTTTGTGAAACTACCGTTTTTGTGAAGGTTGAATTTGAATTTGTGAAGATAAACTGTAGTAAATTTGACCTGGACAGACCCCTGTTCTAGTATCTTAAACTTATACTTATCCCAAGCTGTAATAAAGAAAGCTTAATCACTGAGAAATATTTACAATATGGTATGGTTATTTTTTCAAAACAGAGAAAAACAAATATAATGAAAATTACCATATCCTTGAAGCTTACTATGATGCAATATTGCAATTGAAAATTCACCAGAATTAATTTTAGTTTTAAAACATCTTATTATTTATTAATGTATATTATATATATATATATATATATTTAAATACACCTCCTAAATTATAAAGTTAGTTTCAAATATACACTTTCTTGCATTGATAGTTTCTGCAGCAGTCCTGTATAAAGCAGTCTTATTAAAAGAAAACTATATTATTACCTATCGGGTCTTTCAACATAGAAAGCATAATCATAAGTGTGTGTTGCTCCACTCTCAGATGCAGAAGACCCAAAGACTCCATAAATAAAGAAATTGTCTCCAATTGCTAAATTTCCAGAAAAAGCTCTCATCAAATTGCGATGCACAATAGCTTCACGTGCAGAGGGATAAGGAGGAACATTGCGGCGAAATCGATACCACCCAATAACAGACTGGAAAGAATTACAATATGACAATTAGAAATGCCTACAAATGATAAATGCCTTATGAATAATAATGCTATACAGCATGCAACAGTTGAAGCAATCAATTTTTACTATAACAATGATCGAAGTATTCTTCCTGTAAATGGACGACTCTCGTAAACGGACAATAGTTTCGGTCCCAAGAGTGTCCACTTAACCGATATTTTACTATATATTAATTTTAAAGCAATTAGCTATAAAAGAATTTTTTAGCATCATCAAAATCAGTTTTCAAATAGAATAAAATTAGATTTTAAAAAAATTCTTAAAAAAATTACTTATTTAAAATTTCAAATCACATTTTACTACTTTTAACAGGGCATCTGCTACATTTTAGATTTTCAAATTCATGATTTTTCATAACTTTAGTGAATAATTCCAAGAATTTTTCATGACTTTCCGAAGTTACTATTTTCTCCACAAAATACAACAATAAATTTAAAAAGCTTTATAATAACATTAATTAAAATGATAAGTATACCCAAAACTGTTATACTCTGTATCTTATTACTTATTGTTTTTAAACATAAAAAACAGAGTAAAGGAAAAGTTGAAGCAATAAAATAGCTGAAAAAAATATAAAAGCAAATAACTAAATACTGTTAGATATATGTAGTTATTTAAAGCTGTTAATTATGTCCGTCTTCAAAGCGTAATATAAAATGTCTAAACTAGAATTTTAAATTGATAAAATAAAAAATAAATAGATAAAAAAAATTCTGAAATCACAGGAGTTAAAAATATAATTTGCCTTAGAAATGATGTTCTTTCTTTCATACTTTGAAAGAACACTATAATTTTCAAAGAACAAGATAAAAACATTTTATACTTTAATAGAATATGACTATGAGAGTGGATTTTGCTACAAATTTTAGATATTTGGAACATTGAAACACTGTTAAATTGGGGGGGGGATTCCATTTTAAAAATTAAGATTTTTCGGCAACCTAAAACTATGACTTTCCATGATTTTTTTAAAAAATAGATAAAATCATGACATTTCACGACAAATTTTGTTCAATACCGAAATCCATGACTTTCTAGGTGAGCAGATATCCTGTTTAAAGTTTTGAGGAAAAATTCATAGAAGTTCTAAATATTACTTCTATCATTCCTAATCTAATAAATAAACATTTTATTTTTGACCTTTTTAGAAAGATATTTTTCTATTTATATACAATTTTTAACGATTATATAAAAAATTTTAAAATTTTTATAGTATGTAATTAAATTTTACAAGGCAAAATACAAAATTTGAGCAAAATAAATTGAATTTGAAACATATGAATTAGTTTCAATCAAAATTAGTTTAATTACCTTTATTCTGTCACCTAGAAAATTTTTGATGAAGTCTAAGTTAATTACACCTTTGCTATCATAGAATGATAGAAAGCTACCACATGGATAAGCAGAAAAGACACCTGAAAAAAAAATGAGGAGGTTAATTTAAAAGCAGGTTTTGAAATCAAAACTATTTCAAATCGAAAGAAATTACTTTATTTCAGACTCAGTTCAGGTCAGATTCAAAATGGAAAAAAAAAATTTATTCGGATGTGAAAAATCATTAATATTATACATTAGCAAAAATTTATAGGTAGACCCCACACAAAAATAAATTTAAAAAAAAAAAAAGAAGCTACATGGAACTTTAAAAAGCCTTTTTTTTCCAGTCAAATCTCTGAGCAACAGATCCTTGCAGGACTAATTCTAATTGACCAATGTTAAGAAGTGGCCACTATTCAGAGTAATAAAAAAAATGTCAAAAGATAAAATATAAAAAATCCCGAACAATAGATCAAATTCACTAAAATAATGACCTAATAATAAGAAATTTTTATTTTAAACAGCATAGGCTTCTGCATGTGTATGAGAGTCCAGGTAGCTGAGGAAAAAACCGCAGAATGAATCACAAGATCAAAATTAAAAGGACAGAAAAAGTAAAATAGTTCATTAACTACTTTCTTATTGATTGCAACTGTAAAAAAAAAATCAATGAAAAGCAAATAATTTTGTCAGACATACAAAAAAAGGAAACAATAATGGCAAAAGTTTCAGGGCATTTTCATTT
Source organism: Parasteatoda tepidariorum (assembly GCF_043381705.1). NCBI lineage: Eukaryota > Metazoa > Arthropoda > Arachnida > Araneae > Theridiidae > Parasteatoda > Parasteatoda tepidariorum. The sequence continues at coordinate 12,515,716 of NC_092214.1, read as the reverse complement.
TTATTTCAAATATATGTTTCAGCTCTCTGAGGAAATAAACCAAAACATAATTACAATGTACAGTTTTTTTCCTTATTTATGCAAAAGGCCAGTTTATTTCTTTTAGGGTTTCTGTGTTTTTTTCTACATGATACAAATCAACTTTTTTTTCACTCTTGAATGCTCGGATTACTTACTTTTATTTGTCAAAACTATTTAACTTAATATTTTTATTTAAAAAACGTCTTTGTTACAAAGCATGCGAAAATTAATAACTGACTAAGACTTTGAAATATAACTTATTTAATTTCTTTTTTGTAGTGATTGAGAGATGAATTCTGAATATATATTTATCTAATTTTTCTATTTTGGATATTATTTTAAAAATTATTACGAAACTGTTTTGAGAAGTGAATTATTAAATAATACATAAAAATTAAGAAGTTAAAAAAAGGGTGTTTTCAGAATAGTTTATCAGCAAGATTTATTACTTGCATAGTAACTAAAAAGTGTAATGCCAATCATGTGAAATCTAGGTAGTCCCGTTTTTTCTTACAAATCTTTTCATTTGTTATAAATTATACGTCATACATTAGTAAAAAATATCAAAATCTTTCTCCAAAATAAAAGTAAAATTTCTTAACAGATGTATTTAAGAGGACAAATAAACACATAATTTACTTTAAAGTTAATGAATGGAATTTTTTGAAGTACTGTATACATTCCTGAAATGAAATGCACATTGCTTTCTGTTGCATGTTCATTTGCATTTTTCAAGGTATGAATTTTTTATGTATCTAAGATAGTACAAAAAATTATCATTTTTTATCTTTTTTACTTTTTGCTTTTTAAATGAATGAAAAAAGGTAATAAATTTTAAACATTTGCTTTCTAAAATTTCCAAGTAAATAATTGACGATTTTAATGAACATGCAGGAAGGCTCATTAAATTTAATTAATGACATATGTACGAATAAACATAAAATGAACAACTAGTACCTACAATATGCATTCATGTTTCTTTAATAAATGATTGCATCTATTGCAATTAATCTTTCTTTCGTAATTAACAAAATTTGAACCAAATAAAATATATTATCAAACAAAAATAAAATTCACAAATATAACATATATTTTTAGTATTCTTTAAAATATAAAATACAGTCAGCCCTCGATACAAGGTCATCCACATATAAGGTCACTTTTCCAAAGTCCCGACTCACTGAATAGGAATGCTTTGTTACAGATTATCGGATATGTGGTCAAGTTTTAAAAATCGTTATCGCTTATAAGGTCATTTTTATCTGAGGCGAGGGGCTCTTTTCTAACAAAAGCCTAGTTAACTTCTTTACAAGGCAATTACCCCTCTCGAGTTCAAGGAAAATGTTGCAGTTTGTGAAGAAGCGAAAAGTTGTTTTCATAGCAGACACAGCTCATAACATCCCACAGTTAGCCTCAATTGACATTTTTGTCTAAAAAAAGTGGGTATAATGGATGAAATAATTTAAATTAAGAAAATTAGTAAATAATTTAAATTAGTGAAATTAAAACAATTATTGAAGAAAAAATTTCCAGCTTTTCTTTAAAACTCCCTGATTTTTCCAGGTTTTTATCCAAATTTTCCTGATTTTTTCAGGTTTTTTCCAGTATAAAAAAATTCACTGATAATTCCAGGTTTTCCAGGTGGGTGGCCACCCTGTCCAATTTCTGAAATTGTTTCACACGTTGTGGACAGTGAGGACAATGACAGTGATCCTGAGACTGTAGCTGTAACCCAAGCGGAAGCCTTCAATGCAATAAATGCTATACGAAATCTTTTTACAAACCATGAGGGACATTTTAAGAAGTTACAAAATCTACAAAACATTGTTCGAAAAAGGGAACTAAAAGCGAAACAGGCCTGCATAAATGATTATTTTAAAAAAAGGTAAGATGTAATGTATGTATGTACACTTTGAGGAAATTTGTAAACAGCTTTATTTTAAATTAAAAAAAATTTTAAAAATCTAACTTTTTTTAATTCTTTTCTAATTCTGCTAAAATATATTGACTTAAATATTTAATTTATGGCCGATCGTTTTCGTTTGTATCACCATTTTTAAGAAATCATAATGTGTACTATTTACGTGTTTAGTTATGAACTGCTAATGATTCGGTTAAAAGGGTACCCCGCTTATAAGGTCACTTTTGCGATATCCCTTAGGGAGACCTTATATCGAGGTCTAACTGTATAAATTTAATCCTAGGTGTCATGACAATTTCATTAAACTAAGAATTCAAAATATCAGAAAGTGAGTATCCTTAGTCTATAATAGAAATCTTATAATAATAATAGAAATCTTATAAAATAAAATTGGGAATATTTAGGTCAAATCTTTTAAAATACTCGTCACAGACAATTTTCTTTTCAACTGAAAAAATTTTTTGTTCATTCTTTGTCTAAAAATATCATAGTCATCTTGAAATACTGAATCATGGATCTGTCCAGACATTTTGTGAACGGTCCGTTTTTTGTAAAATTGTGAAAAAATTACTCACATTCTTTCAACCAGGGTCCTCTTTTATGAATTTGTGCAAATAGGGTCCGGTTATTGCAAAACTTTTTCAAGGAGTTTTTAAATTGTAAAGACANAGTTTCTAAATTGCAAAGACATACAAGATTATGCTCAATGCTGTAAAATTATAATTAAAAAAATTAAATTTTAAAAAATAAACAGCAAATGCATCTACTAAATAAGCGATGCAACATACAAATATTTGGCATTTAGCCGACTGCTGAACGCAGAATATTAATTTCGGACGAATAAAGGAAGAAGCGTCTGCGGAAGACAAAATTTAGTTCGTTTACGTCTGTCTTTCTCCCCACCCTCCTGGGAAGGGTTTATTCGATTAACAAAACAATAATGAAGATAAACAAATTTGTGAAGGGTCCGATTAAAAGATAAACTATTTTGTGAAGGGTCCGTTTCTAAGTTAAAATATTTTGTGAAGGGTCCGTTAACGGACCCAAATTTCTTCTAAACAGACCCCTGTGAATATACATCTGTTGGTGTATTTTAGCACACCCTGAAGGGTTTACAATCCAAATAAATTATGCAATTAGTGTAATGTGTATGCATATTGCACATAATTTGTTTAAAAGATAATATATTATAATTTAGTAAAATGCTTTTTCTAATCATGTACTATATTTTCTCATGCTTAATTATAAATTTTGTTTGCAAAAAACAGATTACTGAAATACGATTTTCTTCATATAATTTTGTATAAAATGTGACAAAGTTAAATTTTAAAACAAAAAGTTTATATTTTCAAAGAACAACATAGCTTGAAAATTGCAGAGAAAATGCATTTGGAATAATAGATTGTGAGAAAAAAAACTGATTGGTCGGCATTAAGATCAGTTTTTTCAAGCGGAATTCATTTGAAAAACCTGCTGGGTTTTTCCGGACTGGGCCCACCTTGACAAACCTTGTAAAAGGCTTAAATAAATGGAGATATGGCATTTTAAATCACTGCCAGTAAGAGGAAAAAATACTTTCAATTAAATTTAAAAATTTATAAGTAAAAGCGATAGAATTATTTTTTACTGATTATTTCATTTTTTTATATTTATTTTATTTTTTATTATTTTCATGAATATTTCAGATGTGCTCTGCTTAATTTGACATAAACAGTTAAAATTCAAATACAGCTGATGAAATATTATTTGTAAGGAAAAGTATTTATTCTAAAATATACATACTTATCATAAGGTCTTCCTCAGTATTGCACATTGATTGATCATTAATCTCAAAACGAATTGATTTATAACTTCTTCCAATTAAGAAACCCTCCTAAAAATTGAAATTTTTGAATTATTTTAAGGCAATATTGTTTAAGATAAACAATACTAACAATATAAATGATTAAAAAATAAGTCTTTAATGAGATGCCTAATTTTTTTCTTTTTAATTTATAATTGTATAATGAAATGCTTAAATAAAAAGAAAGACATGTTATTTAAAAGAAAGCACATTTTGAATTTTTATTGCTTTTCAAAGATGCAGATAGCAGATACTGATCAAAGATAAAAGAAAATACTAATTTAAAAAATAATAGCAAATACTAAATTATTTAGAACATTAAATTGATTTAAATTAAATCACTTGATTTTTAAATAAAAAGTAATTGAATTAAACCAAAAACATCAGATGCATTTTTCTTTCAGGAATTAGGACAATGTAGCTGGTGGTTGCCTACATATGTTTGCAAAATAATCATTTTGGGTTAAAATTGTAACAAAACAAAATGTTTGTTTTTCACTTTTCTATATTGATAGCAGAAATCTAAAAAAAATGTCTTTATTTATCTCTTTTTGAGTAATATTGCTCATTTAAATATGAAAGAAAATTCTTTGTTTGCACCCCCAAGACAGAACTGCGGTGACATTGGCGCAGAAAGTTACAGAATTTTTGCAGAAAGATTTTTTATTTAGGAAAGAAAAAATTTTGGTTTTCCTTTCTGCATAATTTTTAAGAAGAAAAAAAAAATTCTGTAGAATTTTTTTTTAAAGATGTCTTTTTTGCACATCAGAGAGGAAAGAAATAATCATGATTTTTCTATTCTTATTTGGGATTTTAAAAAAAAAATCTATAATGATTGGCTTCAGCTAGAATTTATTATTTTCTGTATATAAATTTATTTCAAATGGATATGCACCTCAAAGTTATAGTATACAATGATATAATACAATAATGTAATTTATAACTAAGATTTTAATATTTAATTAACAATTATCAGCTCATATTGAAAATCTAATACATTTATCAGTTTCTTAAGTTTTTAATATTAAGAAGATTTTACCACACACAGTTATGAGAATAGTTAGTTTTACAATTAGGTGATAGCTTACATCATATCACTTGTCCAATGGTTTGTTATTTGCTGACATACATGTATACTACCCTACAATAATGGAAGAAACACTTTGAGTGTTTGACATTTTTTAAATTTCTCAAGAAATACTTAAAGAATTATTTTATAACTTAAGAGATGTTCAGTTCAAGCAATTTTTAGACTTAGCAAGGAGATTTAAAGTTTTCAGAGGTTTGGGATACAGACAATAAATTATGAAAGAAAACAAGTATTTTTTAACACCCAATGCCAGAAAATCAAGCAATAAGCTAGACTTCCATTAATAGCAGCATAAAATTTATTCTATTTAATAGCAGCATAAAATTTTGTAAACCAAAAGTAAATATTTATGGAGATATAGACATTTTTATGAAGGAAAAAAAAACTAATTTTTTTGCTATAACCAGGGTTGGCAGGTTTTTGACATGTGACAGTTTTTGNTTTTGACGTCAAAAACCCAACCCTGGCTATAACTTTATAAATATGCAATGGAATCAAACAATATTTTTGGAGCAATATGATAAAGCTAAAAAATGTACAAGATATAAGTATTTAAGGCATTTCTTTTGAACAGTATTTGGAAACTTAAAAAAAAAAAAAAAAGTTTGATTTAAATATTTTAAAACTTTCTGTAATTTCTGAAGGAAAAATCAAAACTATCATGGATTTTCCTGAAATTTCATTTTGTACCATTAAACAAAATTTATTAAAAATTAGAGTGGTATTGTGGGGGCTCATTTCCCCCACAATGCCACTCAAAAAGTATGTTTTCCTCCCTTATACCATCACATTTTGGCTTCAGGACGATTATTGTATGGTATTATCATTTGTTATTAAATTTTCCTTTAGGGAAACAAAATAAAATTTGTGGCAAACTCCTGATCATTTTGAGCTTTCCTTTAAAAACTACTAAGAAAACTGCTTGAAATTTTGAAGATATTCAAATCAAACTTTTTTCATTAGTTACCAAATTTCAATACAAAATTAGAAAAAAATATTTAAAAAATTTTCTGTGCATGCTCAGTGTAACCGAACTACCTTCAATATTTATATCTTGTGCAGTTTTTAACAAATTTTTTCCAGAAATTTTAAATAAATAATTTTTTAATTTATTTTAAATATTTCCAAAAACTTTTGCTTGATTCCATTCAATATTTATAAAGTTGTAGCAAAAAAAAATGTAAGGCAAAAAAATTAGTTTTTGATAAAAATATCCATATTTCCATAAATATTTACTCTAAGTTTATGAAATTTTATACAGTTATTTCAATTATCAACTTTAGTAATAGATACAAGTTACAAGCTTATTGTTTGATTTTCTGACATAGGGTGTTCAAAAACATTTCTTTTCTTTCATAATTTATTGTCAGTCTCCCAAACCTCTGAAAGCTTCAAACCGTATTCCCAAGTATAAAAAAATGGACTAAACATCTATAAAGTTATAAATTAATCCTTTAAGTATTTCTTGAGAAATTTAAAAAAGAATATCAAAAACTCAAAGTATCTTCTTCCATTATTGTTGGGTAGTGTAGTATATTATATATATATACACACACACACAGTGAAACCTCCGTTGAGCGGACACTCTCGGGACCCAAAAAATTGTCCGTTTACGAGAGTTGTCCGTTTAGGGGACGGGTATACATTGATAAAGAATACTCAAGCCATAAATTGCTTTAAGAATAATTGCAATGATTTAGAAATAATTAAATATATAAGAACTATTCACATTGACATTTATTAAAACGTAACAAAATTATAATATTTATAATACAAAAAGAGAAGATTAAGAAACACATGCCTCTATTTTCTTTTTTCCAGTTGAAAAGAAAGATGGGATAGAAGTTTGTTTTAAGTGACTGCAATAAAAAGGTAGGCATGGTCTATAACTCCGTCCCCACATTGGTGACCTTCGGACGTGATCTGAACATGCAGTAAGGCCCACTTTGATCTGGTAACGCCTACTTTGTTGGATGAACAGTTGACTTGCTACTCGTGACTGTGACATAATCAACCTCCACACGCTGTTGCTACTCGTCTCGTCGCGATTAAACACAATGTCTGCCAGCATACACTCGACTGCTAATGGCAACACAGGAGCGACTACGATTGTGAAGTTAATACACCTCTCACATTCAGCAATCAAACACTCGGTGACCTTAAAACCAGCTCTCCCGGTACTTCATAAGTACAGCAACTAGTGGTATCTGTTCATCGAATCCTATCCCTGATAAAATTCTAGTGGGGGAGTATTGTGGTGTAACTACCACTACCACTATGAAATTTAAACATCAATTCACTGGTATATAAGAAAAGCTAACTTGATTCAATCATTCCAGTAAACACCAAAAATAATAACTATCTAATTGCATTCTATGCGGACGACACGGCAATAGCCATGCGTTCCATGAATCCAAACCAGTCTGTCGTTAATCTCAATAAACTTATGCCACCTATAGAAAATTGGTGTATTGAAAATAAAGTTGCTATAAACACTGGTAAATCCAATCTAATGGTCATCAGAAGGAAAAAGAGATTTAAAAACAATAATAGCAATGTTACTCTATTCAATAATCAAATACCAATTACAAATAAGGCCAATTACCTAGGCCAGGGGTGGCGAACCTTTATACACCAACGTGCCATTTTTTCTAAAAAATTGCTTAATGAGGTCATAAATGTGCCGTCAAATAATTTAATAATGGGATTTAATTAATGGGAAAATAATAATACTTAACACTATCAACTCAAAACTCTTTATTTACATTGAAAATAAATACATTTTGACATGTCTTAAAACAACTTAAAGTAACATCAGTGTGACTTCTGTTGTTGCAGATTCGATGACAAATAACTTATGTTAGGTTTTAAAATGTTAGTTTAAGCAGGACTGTTAATTTTTTTTGCTAGTTGTTTATTGCTGGCTTGTTTTTTTTAGTATTAATTGTTAATTTTTTATTAATAATTGTTTATTATTTTGTTTGTTTTTGTGAATTTTAATTTAATTGTTACATATGCTTCATAGTGTAATAACATTTGTGTAATAGCAATTCATTGTGTAATAACAATTGTGATCGGTGGCGTGCCCAAAATATTGTGCATCGTGCCATATATGGCACGCGTGCCATTGGTTCGCCATCCCTGACCTAGGCCTATGCATAAATGATAAACACACATGGAACCTCCATATAGATAAAACAGTAAATAAAGCCTATGCTGCCTATAGCTGCATTAGACCACTACTGAACTCTAACTCAGCACTTCCACTTAACCTAAAGAGGCTACTGTATTTACAATGCATTGGACCGATACTGAGATACGCCAGCCCTGCTTGGGGCTGCACAAGGCCAAACCAAATTAAAAAAACTGGATATAGCGCAAAATAAAATTTTACGACGTATCACTGGAGCACATTCCCACCTCCCAAACTCTTCCATCAGGAATGACTTAAAAATAGACAGCATTAGTGAATATATAAATAAACTCTGAATGCGACTTGGTATAAAAGGGCAAATAACTCAGATCCTGCTGATTGTAACAAAATTCTAATTCCCGATATAAAATACTACAACCCGATTACTTCAATTTTTCTCTCAGACATGATCATATCTAAATATTATCAATAAACAGGGTTCAAACAGAGATCAGAAGAAGAAATCCAAGGAGTCCAAAATTTAAAAACTTTGAGCAAAAAATAACCAGACAGTTTTTTTTTTAAATCAAAAAGCAGTAACTATAAAGATTTTTCGAAAATGTGTATTCAGATGTTAACGATTAACATAAAAACCTACCAATCTTATATTTTTAAATTTGAATACATAAAATCTAAGGCATTTTATACAATGAGAAAAAAAAACAGTAAATCATTAATTGAGTTTGCTTGTAACATGTAAAATTAAAATTATTTGCTGTTATTTTTTTCATCTAACCCTTGCAATTAAATTTTTTTTCTTCTAAAGTTTTTCTTAAACTATTAGATTTTGACAGCTAAGTCATGTAACATGCAATTTCATTCCCTTGCTTGGACAGCAAATTCATCAGCGAACTTAGTAACTTCATCTATGTAACACAATAACCTAAGGAGTTTCTAAGGACTAACTTGGAAATTTAAGTAGTTCTAAGTACTCCTTGGAGACCTTTTTATTTCCAAGGAGTATAAGGAGTCTGTACGAACCCTGATAAAGTCACAAACACACACAGCATATACACTGGACTACGGCAAACCCGGTGAAGGAGTAACTCTGAAAAGGGTCCGATATGGGCAAGCCATAGTATCCATTAAGTTTAGTACAGTGAGTAACCCGGTACGAGTGGTTGAATACCACGACGACCGGGTCCCTGTTGTAGCAGAGCCTTACACAAACTTTAACCATCATTAGTGTTACTTAAACATGTAAATAATTTATTAAATATGCACATAGATTAAATGCAGATTTAATCTGACCACCGCCTCTGCAATTCACCGCCATTATTCCAGGTGCCCACGGGCACAATCACCGATGACAGTATGAAGTGTCCGCTTCGCGGACAGGTACACTGAAATAGAACTCAGTTCAAGTTCACTTGATTCAATCATGAGGTACCTTTTGATAGATGAAGGTTGGCATGATCGATAACTCAGCCCCCACATTTTCAATGCATGTGATTATAAATCCTGATGATAAATTTTAAAATTGTATGAACATGAATCACATGCAATATTTGATTTTAAATCAGGGTTGGCAGGTTTTTGACATGTGACAGTTTTTGACAGTTTAAACCATGGTTTAAACCGTCACGTCAAAAACCTCACTATCAAAAATGTCGGAAATGTCAAAAACCCTATATTCATATGTGAAATTTAATAAATACATAAAATTTATATATTTTTTATAAAGGATAGTGTTTCTAAATGTGTTCTAGAAAAAATAAATTTAAAATTTTGAAGAAACACTTATATTTTGAATAGTACCTAACCAAAATCTTGTACTTTTGAAAACTGACATCTTTTGTATATTATGTATTCATTTTCATGTGTTATTGAAAATCTGCAGTGATATTATTAAGAAATTTATTTATAACCAAATTTAGTGTATAGTACAGATTATACTAAAACATTTAACATTTTTAAAGATAAACATTAGCAGTTTTGTACATTAGACATCTTCTTTTAAAGAAAAATCTTTTTAATATTCCTTTAAATCTTTTAACATAAGACAATACAAATTTAAGTGTTTTCTGTTAAATACACAGAGTAGTTAGTGTCGATTTACAGTATATTCAGCCTATTCATTTACTATGCTAAAAATTTAGTTTATCCAAATACTTGTGAATTTCATTTTGCTGAATACGATATAGTTTTGCTGAATGTAAATACAAATCGAGATATTGCATTTTTAAATCTAGTAAATATGAATCGCTATGTACGATACTTAAATCGCGTAAATAAGAAGCACAATGCACAACTCTTAAATCATGTAAATACGAAAATCAATGTTTGGTATTAAACTCCCATGAATAAGAATCTAGATATTAGTAAATTCTGGGCTTGGGAATTCTAAAAGACTTGTTTGTATTGCTTTTATTTGATCATAATAATTAGAAATATACAATGCTAATTGAATTAGCAAATGAATATTTTCACCGCAAAGCCCCTGATATTTTTTTATAATTATTTCATTATTTTCATGCCAGCAAACAGGAAGCAGCGACATCTGAATTACGAAAATAATAACTATATGACGGGCAGTTAAAAATATACAAAATCTTATTTTCTACACGTAAAATAGTTAAAAGAAGCAAAAATGCAGAAGGGTTGGCAACTACGAAATCAGAAACAAATATAATCATGTTATTTCAACAACTGCATTTCCAGAAAAATCTGAATATTTATTAAAGAAAAAAAAACTTTTAGAGAATCAGACTTTCGGATAAAAAGGCTGAAACTTAAAGGGCAAAAGCGAAAAAATCTCATCCCTGTATAATAATATCCCCTACCTAATTAACGTATTAACGAGAATGCCTCAGAACATAATTCTAATGAGATTAAGATTGCATTCTAATTCGGAAAAAATAAACCAAAAGTTATTCAGATTTAACCTTTATTTTGCGCACTGTATATAATGCCATAGTAAAGATAATTTTGTCTACTCCTTGTCTGGGTTACTTAAGACAATTAAATAAGAATGTGTTAAATAATAATTTAAAACAAAATTTGCTAAATAGATTGCATACAAGCCTTCTCATGGTTATATTCGTTTAATTATTTCGTACCTGCTAAAAAATATTTTTGAGGAAGTAACGAATACTCACTTGATCACCAAGGCAATTCGAATTATCTAACATAACAGTTGAAAGAACAAATGGACTTAGAAATACTTTTGGCGCGAGTGAATTTTGCAAGTTCGACATGGCTAGAAACTTAACCATACAGTATTATAGGCAAGCAAAACACAAACTTCATATCAAAATCAGTTTGAATGATTGATGTTAGTTGAAACTATTGAAACGGCATACTTCTGCTCTCTTCAAAGATATTTAAGCAGAAACAAAGAAATCATCCTGGTTTACAGAAATTCGAAAAAAATACCTGAGCACTGTGTGATCCATTCAAAAAAATAAATAAATAAATAACGGTTCACTGTGTGTTTCGATATGGGTCTACTTGTGTCTGTACGCACAACCGGTTGAGCAACTGCGCATGCGCAGAGCAAAACTTTTAGCGCCTCAGCCAGTTGCAAACGGCGAAAAGTTGCCAAATGTTGCACGCCCAGCACTTTACAACTCGTTGAGAGATTTTCGTCTTTGGATAGAATAGTTCATCAAATCATTACCAGATGACGCTAAGTTTCAACGACAGATGACGATAAAAGCAGCCATTGGGATATTTTTTCTGTGCTCGTGCTCCCTGCTATTGAAGATATTTGGTCAATTTAGGAATTGGTAACTGGGCGGAGTGAGCTTGGCGCTAGCTCATATCAATCAATCTTCTTATAACTTGGACAGAGATTGATTGATATTGATGGAAACTTGTTTTGCTTTGGGTAGTGTATAGCGTGAGGATGCCTGTGAATCCTCAGGAAACAGGATGACCCTTCCAGGCATGTTTTCAAGCATGCGCAGTATACTAATCATAATGAGTAACGCCTCCTCCCTGTCCTTCTTACAGACGTCTGCAGAACAGAAAATGGCGCGCTCATTTCCAGAATCAAAGCTCATTTCAAATCAAAGCTTATCAAGAAATAATAAAAGATTATTAAAAGGGTATGTAATTATATTTTATTCGAAGTATTGATTTTCTGCCTTTTCATTAGAAATGTGTATTTCCTTAATTGTTGAATGATCATCTTTTTTAATTAATTAATGAACGTTGAATGAATAAAAAGCTTTGCAAGAATCTATGTTCAGTTTCTTTCCTATTTTCTTTATTTGATGTTAAATGTACAATGTAATGACTGGTGATTAAGGCGTTAAAATGCAAAATTTGCGAACAGAAATCCGAATAAATTATTTATAGTTTGTAAGTGCAAATATATTTATACAATCCTTAGTATTTAACGATCATTCAATGTAAAGAAAAGGCAGCATTTCATGTATTGAATAAAATATATTTACTGCTCATAATAAGATCTCTTTTGTTCACTCGTTTTTCATTGACTCAAGAGTCTTCACATGATTATTTAATAAAAAATACAAAAGAAATATTTCATAATCATAACAAAATGTGACCCAAGCATACTCGTGATACAATTGGTGTGACTAATATAAAGCATGTTTCCTTAATTAGACTAAGCAATAATGTAAAATTTGAGGCACTTATTTATTGAGTGTAGGTAAATTTTCCGTCATATTTGAGGGGAGTATGAGTTCATGACAAAGTAATGAATTTAAAAAGTTTGGGCCAATATTTTTAACTTCAATGCGAAATAGAATAGACTTGATTAAAATCATCGACAAAATAAGGAAATTTTTGCATTAAATTGACTAACATAATTCGAATTAATTAGCACATAATTTTTGTATTCTTTTCCCAAACTCAATGTATTTAATTACAAATTTACACAAATCATTTTAAAAATTTCTTATATTTCAATAACGCCTCTGTAGATGGCACCACCACTATCTTTCTATCTAAACTTTTTTTTAACTGATGCTTCCCTTCCCTTCACCAACCTTTTGAGAAAGGATACGCATGAACGAAAAACTTACAAAATAGGCTGTTTACTCGACAGCTGGTAGCAATAAATTATGAAAGATAAGATGATTGAGAGGATCCTAAATATTTCAGATTAGAGTTAAAAAAATTAAACTTATAAGCATTCAAAAATGAAAAGTATTTAGGTGCACCTAAAAAAAGCAATCACAGGACGTAGCATAAATAATTTATGTAGTTTCATTATAAATATGTTTTGTGATAAAAATTGTTTAAGATTTTTGCCCTATTGTTCAAGTAAACAGCTGAGTTTGAAAATTGAAATGAAATACATGAACAGTAAGAATAATTAATAAGTTCGAAAATAGGTACAACAGTTACAGTTGAAATATCAATATTAAGTTTTATTGTGATAATAATGTTGTTCGACTAACACATTTATTCTTTAAACTAGATTGTATTTAATAATTATTTGCATTTTTTTCCACGTTTTATTCATTAAAAGTGATTAATTCTTACACAGTTGAAAATTCAAATGTAACGTAATCTTTAAAAAAAAAAATTCCAATACAAATTTTACAATTTGTTTTCAACTTCAGAAATTCCATTTCCATCCATCTGTACNAGGCTGAGGGCTAGCTGTTTTTGCTTTCCTCGGTGAAATAGATATCCCACAATTACAAATTGATAATTTGTAAGCTACAAATCGTTTGCGGTCGCCCCCTTTTACATGGTGGACGCTAGAGGAAGGGGGTTTGAACGGCGAGAGGACCACTCGTCTGGTCAGCAGATGGGGAGATAAGGAGTGATAGATTTAAATGACCCCGTCCGAGGAGTCTGTCGAGGCACACGTAGGCACAAGCCATTTTACATGCAGAAAGGTAGACCCCCTGGCCGGCTGTGGTCAATGGCACGTGGCATCCATATCTAATTGGTTGATATCCGTGTCTAATGAGGGAGGGCTTTCCTTCAACTTTGCGAGGTTGCTCTCTCCGTAACGAGGACCAATACTGCACACCCACAGTCCTTACGCAGACTGATCCAAGTGGTCACCCACCAGCACACAGACCGCAGTCAGTGATGCTTGACTTTGGTGATCTGCTGGGAACCATGCCTTAACGATCAGTCCACTGCGGGACTAAAAATCTTATATATATATATATTATACACTCCATAATGTGTCAATAGTTGTGTTCTTATACACTTTTTAACTATAAAAATTTTTTCAGAATAAAAAGTAAGGATATATCATTTAAAGTTATAAATTCAAAACGAAAAATCGAAACACAGTTAAACACAAATCAGGAGAATTCATACTTTATTGAATAAAAAGATAACATGAAACAGTATCACAGTTAGTTATTATAAAAATGAATTTCCAAACAAATAGTTCACATCTTCTTTCAATAAAGAATTTACAATACCTAAAGAACAGAATTACTAATGAAATATGCCTAAGAAATATAAAAGCTACAAAACGTTTTCTCAAATGAAAAAGCTTTTTAAATGACATCAAATTCTTGATATTGTAAAGAATTTTAAAAATTGTATTAACAGCAAATACAACCAAAACGTTGAAAAGTACAGTCTTGTTATAAGTAATTAGTAGAAGGAGGAAAACAAAAAAAATCATTGCAATAATTTTTATTTTAATGGTTTTATTTAGTAAATTGCAATTTTCAGAGTTCAGATGGGAGATCACTTAATTGATTAATATTAGCTTTTGAACATTGAATCATACAGAAAGTCTGGATAATAAACATTTTTGTTGTTTTTTGAACTCTTGAAATATGAAAAATATTTGCAAGTTTATTCAATAAATATGTGTAAGTACTATAAATCAAAAACTTGATTTTATGAGTATGTTATATTAAAGAACCTTGCTTTGAAAATGATTTGCAAGGCACTGTCAATGAGGCAATATTATGTGATTATAACAAGCAAAAGATAATGAAATATGCACTATAACATCAAAAATATTTAAATGAAACTATTTTTCTTCTTTTTCATCTTTTCAACAAAAAAATGGATTTTCTTTCTTCCATTAGTAGAATTCTAGCTTTTTCAATTTCTATATTTCTTGTGATAACACAAAATTATTGATATCAATCATGTCTGTCTCTTCCATATAAAACACATTATTTTCTACACTACTACATTTTTAATAGCCTCTACATAAGCTGATGTTTGAACAACAAAGACAAATGATTTCAAGTGATAAAATTGGGGGGAAATGAAAATCAATAAAGTAATTTAGTAAATGAAAGAACTCTGTTTTCCAGGATTTCTTTGCTGGAATGCAAAAACAAGAATTTTATGTACTCAGGATCTCTGCAAAACAAATAAGCAGGTACACAAAATTATATACTTTAATAAATTTAAAGGAGTACATTATGAAAAAAAAAATCAACCAATAAGAAAGTTGGATAAAGTAGTAAGTATCCACTCTATTATAATAAATGGCATTGTGTCTAATATAATAATAGGATATATATAATGGTAGACTTAAGCACTGTTTACATAGAAATTGATAAAAGAGTAGAATTAATTGGAAAAAATAATTATTATTAGCTCCATACATTAGATTTAAAATTTGAAAGTAATGTAACTAAACATAATGTTTCATATTGTTGATGTAGAAAAAAAAATTTCTAGATTAATGTAACTAATAAAACTATGAGGAATTGTGAATCAATGAATAAACACTTATCAAAATTATATTTTACAAAATTATGTAAAAGCATAATTTGACCATGAAAAGATGGTTTGAATCAGAGTCAGTTTAGCAATGCTTGAGAAAGATAAAATTAGCAACAACTATTAGCTTAAGTTAGACTATTAGCTTTCTCTACAAATGAAACATACTTAAAAAAAATAACAAAAAAACTTTATATGGGTGATTCTCATGAAACATGACAATTCGGACTAAAGAATTTCTTCAAATTCAAAGTCTTCAAAATAATCTAATTTTTTTGCATATTTTTTTAGCTACACTTATTAATATCATATAGTCAGCAGTGTAGTTTATTGACATTTGCTCGAGAAAAAAAATAAAATAGAAATTCACCAAACCTTGAATGCCAGGAAAATGACATATTACCTTAGAAGTTTAAAAAACAGTCATTTTAAGTTAATAGTAAGTAACTCAACTTAAGCCTTTATGTTAGATGGACCATAAATTGCCTAAATTACTTCTTTTTACCCACTGTAGAAAGAAACAAAAAAATTTTTGTTGCTGATATGTGCAGAATAAAATTGTGTATAATAATCAATCATTAAATAAATAAATAACTTTGATTACATCCAAGCATATTACAATCATACATAAACTTGGTATTAGGTTAATATTTGCTTTCCCTCTTTACAGTATTAGCAGTTAAAAAGAATTTCTGGTAACACTTCAATGTCCTGGCATTCATAAGCCAGGAAAATGACAGCCAGGATAATGACAAATTCGCCATTTTATAGCATATAACTTTACTTTAATTTAATATTTTGGCCGAAGACGTTTATATTCTGCAGAAAACAACAGTATTTCTTAAAATAACTCAGATAAATCTATGTAGTTTTTGTTATTAATGATTTCAAGAAGCCAGGAAAATGACAGCATAAAAACCTACTCACCTTGAAAAATTTTTTGAAATAGATTTTGAGCCAGAAAATTGGTTCTTTATTCATGCAACAAGACATGTTCAGATAGGAGGGTATCTAATCAATCTATTAACATAAGATATTGATTCCTGGCGCTATCTATTTTGGTTATAAATCACTAAATGAAAGTAGCCAGGAAAATGACAGATTTTCATGGGACAAACAAATTATTGTCAGAAAAAAATTATTTTAAACGAAGTTTTAGTTAACAACACCCTCTGCGTATATTCTAGAAATGCTTACATAGGATAAGATTAAAAAAAATTAAATTTTGAAAAATGTATGGGGAGTTTTGAAGCCAGTTATTATTGGAAATATTGTATGGGACATGCCAGAAAAATGACATTTTGATATTCAATAAAATTTTTTAAGTATACAAAACAGTCAATGCCAGTGCAAAGTCATTTTAAAATGCTAACAGCAATCCCATTTATTAATTTTTTTTTTAAAAAAAGTTCTTTTAGTATTATAGTATTAGATCTTGGAGCAAGGGACAGTGGATGTCATGTTTCGTGAGAATCACCCATATACCATTTTATAACAGCCAGAGGGATATTTGCATTCATTATTGTCAAGTTTTACAAACAAAACTTTCAATAGTCTAATGCATCAGTGAGGGATATAATGTTAATTTAGTTGGATTAAAGCAAATTAATCTAAATTTTGGCCTGTAGAAGTTACTATGTGACTATTGAGTTAAGTGATATAGATGAATTCCTGTCTAGTTCTTTGCACTCAAAGGAGACCAATGTAATTTTGTTCGACACTTTTTAAACATTTGATGAGAAATTAGAATAAGCTATCTACTTGAAAATAAATGCCCTACATTGTTTTAACGAGATGAAGGTGGGAAAGTTCTTTACTGTTCACTTTCATATTCTAGCTTAATGAGAATCAAGAACTGCAGTTATTGAATTTAACAGAATATCAATCATCAGATATTATAAAACTGAAGGAGACTTCAAAAACAAATAGATCATCATCACTTAAATGGCCTTTTTTTATGTAGGGTTGTTCAAAGCAAAGCTAAGAACAAGGTTGACAGATTGCTTATGCTTTCAATCATATTTTAAAAATAAAAAATGTATTTTAATTATATTTTATAGCTAAATATATAAAGCAAATATTTTGGAATTTATGAATATCATTATTTCATATTATTATTAATTAACAATATGAATTTAAAACAACTAACTTTTAATTTTGTAAAAATTTTAATGCATTTCCAGAGACATTTAAGAAAAACTGTAGAGAAACCCTGTTGTAAATCAAGCTTTGCAAAAGCTACAAAATTATATAATCCAATTAACAATTGAAAAGTAAAAACAATCAACACTGTATTCCTTGAAGCAAACTGCTGTTCAAAGTAAAAGAGGTGGAAAAAGCAAATTTTATTTATTAAAATTATTTCTTACTTGCCAACAGCTCATGCTTTGACAGTAATTTTTCCACCCTAATATATTTAAGTCGCCCCGTGGCTGAGCGGTAGCACTTCGCGCTGTCGTGCCACAGGTCCCTGGTTCGTTCCTCGGGCCAGGCAAGGTTGACTCAGCCTTTCATCCCTTCAGTGGGTCTGAGTTTAGTAGTTTTAGTAATATATTAAGTGGTAGGAAAAATTAAACTTGGCAACTTTATTTAATTAATTTGACTTACAATAATTTTTATCACCACTACATCTAAACAATTTAAACAAATTCTGGTGACACTGCAGTCAAAGTAAAAGAGGTTGAAAAAGTCAATTTTATTTATTGAAATTTATTTATACTTCCCAACTGACATTTTGAGTTATTTTTTTCAAATATATTAAGTGGTAGGAAAAATTCAACTTGACAACTTTATTTTTTATTTAAATAATTTGACTTACAATAATTTTGACTATCCCTACATCTAAACAATTTAAACAAATTCTGGTGATACTTCAGGGAAAAGTTTTGGTGCTGGCAAAATTAAACAAACTAAGCATACTAAAATAGTTAATTCTCTATAAATTCAAATATTGTAAGGAGATAGGAATTTTGGGTTGGCATGCTTGCTTATTTGCTTTTTATACTTAAAAATTATGTTTACTTATAAAAAGTAGCTTGTTAAATGACAATTTTTATTGTTATATTTTCCATATGATGGGTTGTAACTGTAATTGAAGTAAAGCACTCGTACAACAGCCCATTTCTCAGCCAGAAGGGTCATAGAGGTTAAGGTTTGAAATTGAAAGCCTAATCGCAGCATTTTGTGCTTATACTATATTTTTTTTTTGCATTTTATGTATATCTTTGCAATTAATTGTTCAAAAAAAATAATAAATACAGTTGTGAAATTCGTTTACACACAAAATAATGGCAAGAATTTTAAATAAGTAATTACTATTCTATTAATTAAAGTGTTCTATTAAGCAAAGTTTCTATTAATTAATTGTGAGAAAAAGTTTATTATGTCTGATTTTAAAATTTGATTTGTCATGACATCTTTGGTGACCTTTTAAACTTTGAGAATTGAGAAAAGTCTGATTGTTGAATTGAAACTTAATATTTTTTTCATTTTGCTAAATATACATTATGAAACAAAGACAAAAAAACATGTGTAAAAGAAATTGGAGAATAAAATTAAAGCAATACATTTGTACTCAGCCATCTCAATTTTTAAATTGTACTTGATGTCTCACTGTTACTTTGTGACCATAATACTTTTAAAAACTGAGCAATTTCTAGTAACTATGATTGACATTAAGTTAAGCAAAGCATTTTTTTAGGAATTTCCATAAAATAATTAAAAACAGACAAAATTGCTAAAACAAAAGAAAATCAAATTAGTAATAAGTATACAGCAATTAAATAAAATTTTTTGCAAAATGTTTAGAATCACAGTAAGATAATGAGAGTAAAATAAAATAAATTTAGGCATTTGAAACAAGACGTTAAAGGTGATGAAAAAGAACAAAAAAAAAATCAATATAGTAACATCAATATTCCAGTTAGAAATAAATTAACATAATATGAATCATTCTATTCGAAAATGAATTTTTTCTGAAAAAAATTTCAAATAGAAAATTCTAATAAAGAACAATAACAGCTTTCCCTCCTTACAGTATNAAAATGATATAGATATAAAATATAAAAAATACAAATATAAAAAAAATTAACTTACAAGAATTTCAAAGCAAATTAGTTATCAGTGCCTTGGATTAAAGAATATTCTTAGAATTTCATATCTTTTCTTACATTCATTTAGAGAATTGCATTATTACCATATAAATTTTGTGATAAACCAAAGTAAATTGCTTAAGTAATTTTATGTATGCTTGTGGTTAGGCTTTAGGAAACTGTGACCTATGATATAAGATAGCTATCTTTTCAAACTTTTTTTATTTCACATCTTACTTCCTTTTTTATTTTAAAAGGGTACTAATTAAACAAGACAAGACAGTAAAATAAAAATAATATAGTTGTAAAACAAAAACATAAAAAAAATTACCTTATAAGAATTTCAAAGCAAACAAATTATTCTTACCTTAGCCCAAAGAACTTAAAAATAACATAAAAAATTCACTTACAAGAATGACATTTAAAATTATAAATAAATTAGATTCAAAATATGGATTTAAGATTAAGGACATTAGTAGATATATTATATTAGATTAAATAGATAATAATAAGTAACTGGACATAGGCTGACTTGATAATGCTACTTAATAGGCTGACTTAATGACTTTAGTAATTGACTTTATAACGAACCATAAATAAAGAAACTGTATACAAATAGTAGTGGGAAAATTCCATGACACTGCATGAGTAAAAGAATTAACATTTGAATAAGTTTAAAGAAAAATTAAAAAATAACTGCCTAAATATTCAGTGCTTTTTTTAAATATTTTATTCTTTAGTTTAGCCTTATGGTTATGTACTACAATACATGATTTTTATTCGTTTCATACAAAAGTAGGAAATTGAGTTTGAGATTCATGCATTAGATTATTATATTAACAACTGCTGCATTAGTAACAACACCACCTATATCTTAAATTCATAGCTTCCAACCAAGAAACAGGCATGTCAACATCTAAATTTGTGTTCAGTAGGTGTGATTTAAGAAGAAGAAAAAAAAAAGAGTTGCCAAATGTTACCCAAAAGAAGATCAGACTTGGAAAAGTTAAAAATATTTAAAATTATTTACAAAATTTGAAAACCAAATGAAATCAAAAGAATGCAATGTTATGTCTCTTTTTATTAATTTTCTATTTCAAGCATCTATATTTTTTAGTCCTGCATCAATATTTTGTTTTGAAAATTTGTACATATAAAATCATTTAAATTTGTTAACTCAAAACAAATTTGATAAAAGAATATCTAAAGAAACTTGTTAATTTTAAATAAAAAAAATACAGAATGGTTTTGCTGCAAACATACATACTTATAAAATAAATCTTATCAATTTTCATGTTTTAACTTATATTACTAAAGAGAAATTAACTTAATAAATAGATTTAGGAACAGGTTTGCTAAAACCTGAATTGAAGAGCTTTTGTTTAAATATTAGACTTCTGAATTAATAATAAACTTGTATTAAACTTATTTTCTTTTTGAGAATTTTAGTTTTAAAAAGTGACTCATATTATGAAAACAAACAATTTAACTTCCTAAACTATAAAAATTTAAAAAAAACTCATTTCATATTTTACCCAACTACACTCCTTGTCAATTTAATAAAACAAGCGCAACATACTATTGAGTTTATAAAATGAAGTGAAGAAAAAGTTATCAAATTATGGTCAAAATAGAAAAATTTAAAATAACTGAATTGATATCATTTGAAATGTAATGAAAGCTAATTCAACCATGATTTCACTTTATTTAGACTATTTTAAACAGAATGAGTACACATTTGATAGAAAGCATGTTCATTAGCTCTATTCAGATTACAACTGTTATATTATTTTTCTAATTGAAACTTCCTGCATATGTGTATTTATACATGAACTATTATTCTTGAAAGACTGGTATGGTTTTGGATTTTTTCACTTCATTAATGAATGTAAGATTATCATTTTTCCCTACTTGATACCTAATAAATTTTGTAAAAAACATCTTTAATTACTTGCCCCTGAAACTGATTAATAAAATTTTACTCACACATAAAGTGCCCTCTATATTTATGATTAAATAGACATGCAATTTACGTTAAAAGTATGCTTGAAATATTTCGATTCTAAAAAGTTAAAACTGTTTTGCTAATATAAAAAACAGTAAAATCTGTTTACGATACACTTAAGCCTTAGATTAGCAGAAATGCTTGCTAAGGAGTTGCCTTATGTATTTAGATGTAAATACGAGACCTTGCTAAGTGTATCAATGAATGTCGTTAGCTTCGACATATCAAATACAATCGATTGTAAAAACTGTACCAAATGATTATTAACTTTGACACACATGATAAATAATGAAATTAAAATATCATTTTTCTGTGCAAAAAGATATTTTTTTCATGGTAATAGATTTTATTTTTGTCTTTTTCGCTGAATTCTTCCTTTTGAGCGATTTTTTTTATTTAAAAAAATAAACCGTGAAAAATTTTTGCAAATTTTTTTATTACACTTTTTTTTTTCACTTAGAAAAGTTTTTTTGCAATTATATTTTGAAATTGCTAATATGTTTTTGAAAAAAAATGTTTCAACATTTTCTAAATAATTAAATGTGAGATAATCATGCCTTAAACATGAATTGCATTTATTTTCTTTTTTAAACATATAATAATGATTAAATTAAAACTAGGTAATGATTTTACAATATCTAGTTGTACTATTAAAATTATTGCTCAAAACACTATAAATAATAATTATTTTTTAAGAAGGATTCACTTTAGAAAGGAAAAATTGAGATAAAATAAAATAAAAAATAATTAGACAAGAACATTTACAGAAAAAGTAAAGCCGATAATACTGTTGAAAATTTAAATTGACAAATGCAAACTAGCTTTTAATATATACACATCATTATCAAATAATAAAGCGACTTATTTTTTTTAGAAATCGAAATAAATGTTTTTTTCTCTATGTTTTTGATTAAAAATATAATATATATATATATATATATAAAAATAGAGTTTACAAAATTAAATAAATCCTTCTCTTATTGACTTGATTTTATATGCAAGGTTTTAGAAAATAAAATATTTTCACTTAGCTAAGATTATCCCAGCTTTTGCATATTTTTATTATTTGAAAGAAACACATTTAAAATGTAGCAGTTTCAGGTAGTATTCTTTTTTTCATCAACCACAAAGAATACAAAATATTGATTGCAGTAAACAGGTTGTGAGAGAAAGTTTCCTTTGTGTCGGACTTATTACAGAAGGCATGTCTTTTTTTCTTAATTTAACACAATTGGGATTAGTTTTACACAAAATGTACTTTGTAGAAATGATTTTTTTCTCCTAATTTTCAAAATCAGATAATTATTATTTCTTGCTCTGAGATAAGTCTTAAAGTAAAATGTTAAACGTTTTAAGCATAAGACACTTAGACATCTGTTATATGGAACATTGGTTGATTTTTAGTATTGTCAGCATTTTTAGTACAAGTTTAGATAAGCGCTTAAAAAAAACTGTATTTTCGAAGAGAAAGTATTTTAATTTACATTTATTTGTGTTAATTACTACAGACTAATTTTCTTTCCCATACTAAACAAAAAAGTGTTTATCCCACCTTTAAAAATACCTTTGTTCAAAATAAATTATCATGATTTGGTGATTCTAAAAATATGAAGTAACAATTTTAACATACAGTAACTAATAATATAAATTTCTTTCATGTATTTTATTACATTTATATGGAGAAAATGATAAATTAAAAATGAATGATTTTTTTTCATCTCAGTCCTGTTAACTTTTATTTATTTTATCACATTAGTAATTCAGCATCTTCTAATTATAAAATTCTAATGATATTTTAATAATATTTTATTCCTCAATCAAGAAGTAAAGTTAAAAAAAAGAAAATTTTAGTTAAGAGTGTGTAGTAAAAAATTCCTAAAAAATATTATCAAAAACTAATATAATGCATAAGAATAAAATTTTTTTTAAAGAATTTGAAGGAAAATTCAGCATTTATTAGTATGATCAAAATGGTAGAAACATAAAAATACTTAATAATACCTAAATATTTTAGTTCCTACAGTTGTTAAAATTACGCAAATTAAATTTATTAATAGTTTTCCTCACATATTAAAGCAAATCAATTTATTTAAAGTTTTACAGTCTCCTATTTATCAGAACATATAAGACAGTTTAATATTTTCAAGTCATTTTCAAATATTAATCTCTTCTAAACCAGTTAGTTGAATATGTAGTCGAAAGTTATTTCTTGAATGAAATCTAAAAAATCAATTTCCTACTCGCAAAATGTTTAGAAATTGATAATAATCCATTTTGGGTTTAATGAGATTAGTCATGTCTCCAACCATGCTAGATTTTAGTGTTCAAGGTTGCCACTTTTTAAGCATGATCACCGTTGAACACGGATTTAAGTTTAGTTTCAGATTGTGCTTATTCTAACCTAAATTAGCAAGGTTTCTGAATATGGGCTTAGTCTAAAACAGAAAAATTTACAAGTGCCTGCAAACTATATATTAAATACTGACGGCTTAAATAACATAAGTCAGAGTCTACCTATAACAGAATGGGATTTGAGACCTTAAGCAAAGGTAAATTTCTTGAAATGGTTACTGTAATCCTTAATTCTTGGTACTTAAAATTGTAAATAGAATGCATTTCCTCCAAAAATAAAACAATTTTTGCTTTATATATTAGAGATAAGCATATGGCAATTTTATATAATAGTTATAACAAATGAAATATTTCATAATAGAGAAAACAATATGTATAATTCTATTTTATACAGAAATGGTGATAATGTGATATGAAGATACTGTTTAAGTAAATATAAAAGGAAAGAAAGAAATAATTTAATTCACTAAGAAGAAGATATAACTTATCACAAAAACATTAATTGAATAACAAATGATTTTGAGATCGGAAAATCTTATTGAATACCAAATAGAACGATAGTTTGATAGTCCCATTCACATCACATGAGCGATCAAGAAAAAGAAAACATGGGAGTAGATATATAACACCACTGCTATATATTCATTGCACCAATGAATAAATTTATAATACTTCCCAAAATATCAGTTGACTTTAAACTTCATTTGAATGAAAGACTAATTTACTAAAATGAACTAAGTGAGTTATGGAAAAGGAAGATAAGACATTACAAATTAATTTGGATTAGTTTATTTTTTAAAAATGAACAATACATACAAAGAAGTTTGAAAAACAGAATAAAATACTATGTCCATTTCTTAAACACACATTTCAAGCTAAGTCCATTCGCGTAAACATGTATTCCAAATGTTCCTTAACCGTTCCTCTAGAAATATGAAATATCTCATAATGCTTCCTACATGGGCATTGTTTGTATTAATATTGCCAAAGCAAAACGTATCAATACAGTAGTATGAGCACCAAAACTAAATAAACTGATTGGAAAATTAAGTTCTATCAAGGAAAAATTACAAAAATTCAAGAGAAAAATACAAAAAAAAAAATAAATAAATAAATAAAAACATGCACACAAATAGGAACATACAAGAACATATAAAGAGAGAAGGTAGAATGGATGTTATATGTAGTACTTACTAATATCATGCAGAAATGACTTAGAAATATTTTCGTAACTAAGTTGTCAGATTTCAATATCTGAAATTAAAGCATAATAGAGGGTAGTGTGATATATTTTAAGGAGCATTAAAACTGAAGAAAAGAATTTAATGCATATTATATATATAAATGTGAATTTAGTGACTAATTTCTTTCAGATTTTTTTCCACCTCTAATTCTTTATACTTAGTAAAATATTAGCCATACAAAGTCAATCTATGGTATTTCAAGTATCTGAGGTATTTCTCTCACTTTAGTTTGTGTTAAAAATATAAAATTGTGAATTCTAAACTTATTCTTCAAGCATAAATTTTTGCTTACTTTCTTAATAAAAATAAATAGTTATATGTAAAAATTTAAGTATTTGAGGTTTTAGATTTAATAAAAATTTTGTATGGGTAAGAAGAAAAAAACAGTTGAACAGAAGAGGAGAAAAGTTATTGAATAGATTAAAGTTAAAGGTTTTAAAGAAGAATGCATTAAAAATAATTTAATATCATAATCATTAATTTCAAAATATAATATTTGGGTCTTTCGAAATAATCAGTTGTTAATTACTCTTTCCATTAATCTAGAAAACAATCGAAACATATATTTTCCACATAGGATTTAAATTTTAGATTACGTTACTTAGGTTTTGTACATGATGTCTTAGTTTTCAGCTTGCTGAGATATTGTCTTCTTATGTATACATATTCATAAGAAAACTTGCTGCTGAATGTAGGTTAGGAACAAACTCCTTTCAAAATCAGTGGTAGATTTAATTCCTGTTGTTTTCATCTACTTTTCTTTAATAAAAAAATGTATGTTGTAAAAATGTTATTGTTTTTCAAGCTTTTTTTCATAACTAATTATATCAATAAGCCCATCACTATTTTGATAAAAAAGTTTTCATATCCTGCTTAGACACTGTGAGATGATTTGATGGTCTCCCTTTAAGATTTGCATTAACACAATGCAGAAAAAAAAGAAGCATATTCTTGAAGTTATACATACTATTATAGAACGAAATTTCTAATAAAATAATGCTTAGGAATAGATACACAAATCAGGCATGAAAATAGCTGAACTGTGTAACAAATCCAAGATAAAAACATTATTTTGACTGATGATTTTATATGCATGAAACATAAAAGATTAAGTTGTGACAATCAAACACATGTTCTTTATGTTGACTCCAAAAACACATATTTAATTGTTGATGAGACCTGACTGCTTTTTTCTACAACAAATCCTTTCCTGTTATTCAATAATGGGAAAAAATTTTGAGAAAAATAACTACTCCACCAAAATTTATAGTAAAAGGTTAATAAATTAAAGTTAATAAAATGAGTATTTAGACATATATATCTGTAAAACGCTTCACAGGAAGTGTAATTCACTTTTCAAAAAATATTGAAGCACTTAAAATATACAAAAAGAAAGGATATTATGCCCTATAAAAAATTCCATTCATTATTGAGAGGAAGGATGCCACAACATGCAGGACACATTTTAATATGGAAAAACAGTAAATTGAGCGATTCATATACAAATATTTAATAGTTTATAGCAGTCAAACAACTATTGAGGCTATAAGAAGCAAATTTACTTGTTCTTAGCACAGTAAAAGCCTGGCTATCTCCAACTTGACCTTTAGGAAAGCTTAAGTAACCAGAATTTCAAAAAAAAAATTCTTAAAATATCTTTTTAGCAAAAAGAGAAACAATTGGAACTTTTGTACACCCACTGCAAAATACCGATGTTGAGACCAGGTCCAGTTTCAAGAAAATATGCAAATTCCTCCACCTTAGTAAGAGAAGGGAGAGAATATGAATTGAAAAAAAAAGAAAAGAAATTAATATGAAGATTGTGTTGTATGGTGTTTTGATTTGTGCCTATTTGCATTTATCTTCATTAAACTCATAACCATTTAATCAGTAATATCTTATAGAAAAAATAAAACAAGCATAATAAATAAGAAGTAGATTTGGACTGAATAAAAATAATTTTTCTGTCTGCTTCCCACATAGCAATTTAAATTAAATAATTAATTTAAATAAAAAACTTTTTTATTTTCTTAACTTTCTCTAAAATAAGGTAATATGTAAAACAGATTTTCAGCATTCTAGTCTTGTTTTAAGAATAATTTTTTTTCTCATAAACTTTCGTTTTATCAACATTTTTAATGGTGGTTCTTTTTTTAAAAATCAGTTCTGCAATAAATTTTTTATATTAAAACATTATCCAAAAAAATAAGCAAGAAAATTATATTTTCAGCTTTAAATTCAGTTTTAGTAATTACTAGTTTAGTTTAGTTTTTGCAATTTATCTTTTGCTTTTTTTTATAGCTGTTAGGAAGTCTTTTATTTATCTATTTTTTCTATAACTAGCTATTTTGACCTTCAGTTTTTTATTGTTTTCTTTCTGCTTCATGCAGTTTTTTTCATTTAACAATAGTTTTCTTTAACGTTTTTATCATGAACTAGCATTTTTTCCTAAAAACACAGTAATATGAAACACCAAGACCTTCAACATTAAATAATAAAAATAGATAACTGATTAAAGAAAATTTCTTCCTCTATTGTATTTTTCTTACTTTTCAATTCAGTTTCTTTAAATTTGTTACTTTCTATACTTTTTAGGGACAACTATTTTAGTTTATTCTTTCTTGATTGTTATAAGCATCCTTTTCAAACATAGTTTGTTTCTATGAAGAAAAATAGGGGAATTTTACAAACTAAGAATCTTGGCACCCAAGTGTTGGGAATTTTTGTTTATCTGGAATTCGCTGGTACCCACACTTTTGGGATAGTCGAGCTTTCACTACACAAGTAACTAAGAAAAACATGAACAATTTACAGCACTATGCTGCTTGACTAACATCTAAATTACATAAAAATTTTTTAGTTGCCAACTTTGTTCATTTAACAAATACTTTCTCTTACTTCTACAATTGATGTATCAGCTCAATTTTAATATGAAAGTTTGTTCAAGAAAGTTGTTGTAGTTACAATTGAAGAATAACATTAAAAACGAATCCTTTTGTCAATATTAAATAAAACAGTACTGAAGGAGTTAAAAAAAATAAATAAATTATACAAATTGTGACACAAATTGATATTTAAGTGAAGAAAAAAAATTTTTAATGGGCGATTGAGTGTTGAAGCATTAAGTGAAATTCATATTTCAATTAATTATATATATATACGGTATGAAGTCCCATTTCTGGACGTCTGTTTATTGAAAACGTCTATTTTCCAGTGATGTTTTAAGTCTAAAGAAACTTAACTTTTTTCCTTTATTAAAAAGAGAAAAAAAAAAGATTTTTTTTTTACGTTTGCGATTTTTTAAAAAAAGTATTAGTAAAAGAATTTTTTTACTTTTTCTTCTTGCTGTTTCTCAGAAAGCTACATTTATTCTGTTTTAATAATAGTAAAAAGAGTTGTTGAAAAAAAATAACTTTTGGGAGAATAAACTATGAATATTAATGAAGCTGAATATAATAGTGTTGGAGAAGAACATCAGCAGGACGAAATTTGTTTCACTCTAAATTATAGATGTTTTTATAAAAAAATACTCAAATCTGTTCCTTGTTTTAGATTTTTTAAAATTAAATCTGACTAATTTTTACTACTTCTTGCTGTTTCTCTGATAAATACATTTATTCTGTTTTAATAACAGTAAAAAGTTATAGAAAAACAAACTTTGGGGAGAAAAATAAACTATGTATACTAATAAAGCTGAATATAATAGTGTTTGAATAGAGCATCAGCAGATGAAATTAGTTTCACTTTAAATTATGGATGTTTTTATTAAAAAAATACTCAAATCTGTCCCCTGTTTTAATGTTATTTCTGTCTGATTATCTATGCTGATAATTCTTCACAACATCAGGGAAAAAAGAGAAAAACTTTATATTCATCAAGACAGAAAGTTATTGTTTGCTCCTTTTCATTATTTTTTTAATAAATATACATTATCATATTAAATATATAGTTTCATAAATGTCATTCAATCTGCAAGAAAATGCTAGTGTGATTGACACTAATTATCAGTTATCTATTTATAATCGTTATTGAATAGCACGTTTTAATGTTGATTTACCACAAAAGACACAGAAAAAAACATTTTCCAGACACATGTTGAAGTTCCGACAATCCCGCATATGGGACTTTATACTGTATATGTATGCATGTATATATGTATGCATGTATATATGTATGTATATAAACATATATATAAGAATAAAAGGCAAAGAATCTTAAAAATTATACGTAAGTAATCTCTACTTATTGTGCGCACAAAAAGAGTTGATGAAAATCAGTGGAAATTTAACACCAAATTACAATATAATAAAAAATATTGGCCTCATAGTGAACCAAAATAAATCAAGATAAAATCTTTAAAAAAAATCAGGACATTTTTTGGAATTATTTAAATATATTAGATTTTGTTTCAAAAATGGCAAAAAACAAACTAAATAAAGTATAATATGCTTTACTTAAATATGATAAAGGTAAATTTTATCATGAATAATAATAAAATAGGTTAATTTTTGTTTTAGTTTCAGAATTAAATTCCTTAAAACAGAAAATGTTAACAATTTCCAACTTAATTTTATTAATTGAGCACTGAAGAACTCATAAGAGTTTGAGATAAAGACATAGACATTTTTTTAGCATTATTGAATTAAAATGTAATCAAGTATAAACTAGGTAATATTCCCTTCTACAAAAAATTTTTTAAAAAAAATTGTAGTACTCAACTTTATTCACCAAATAATTTTAAAATAAGGCTTTAATAATATTGAAACAAAACAATGAATAGGCCACTGAATATTTTAATACTGAAATAATTTAGAGGGAATGATCCCTCAATTTAGTATTTACAAATTCTATAATATGATTACTATAATATTGATGGAAAAGTATCATTTCTAACATCAGATGAAAGAAACAAATTAATTACTGTGAACTTAAAAAAATTCCATTCCTACAAGATTTGTAACAGTATTTGCTAAAAATAGGAAATAAGAGTATGACATCTGACTTTATCACCATAACAATTTGTTAATGTACTATACATATTGGATGAGTTTCTTTAATAAAAAATGACAAATGGCTTTTAATAAAATTCCAAAAAGTTTTCAGAAAAGGAATCCTGCAGGATCTATATCTCTAAACCATATATACTATTAGTGGACAGTCCTTAAGCTTGAACTATCAAATGTGATTTTTGCTAGCATTATTAATTAAAATAAAAAGGTGTTGAATCATAAAATCTAAATATTTTGATTCTTCAAGTCTATTATTTCAAAATTCACATTTGTATTCATTAAAAAATTAGATGTTCTGAACAGGCACAAAGATCCAGAATATCAGGACAAAATAGTTTTCATCCTGATAATCAGGAATAACTACGAACCCTGAATTTATAAACAAAATGCCCAACACTCATGAGTAGAATAAGGAATTACTTGTCTGAGGGGATATATATGTTATTATTTTCATCATGTTTATAGTACTATTTTTAGCTCAAAGTGATAGAGTACAGCAAATGCAGGGGTCTGTCCAGAAGTTTTGTGAAAGGTTCGTTTTTGTAAAATTTTGAAAAAATTACTCATAATTTGTGAATATAAAATAATTGTTAAGTCACATTCTTTCAATCAGGGTCTGCTTTTGTGAATTTGTGCAAATAGAGTCCGTTATTGCAAAAAAACTTTTTCAAAGAGTTTTTAGATTGTAAAGACATACAAGATTATGCTCAACACTGTAAAATTATAATTAAAAAAATTAAATTTTAAAAAATAAACAGCAATTGCTGCTACTATTTTAGAGATGCAACATACAAATATTTGGTATTTAGCCTATACTGCTGTACGCAGAATATTCATTCCGGACGAATAAAGGAAGGAGCTTCTGCCGAAGACAAAACTTAGTTCGTTTGCATTTGTCTATCTTTCCCTCCCTTCTGGGGAAGGATTTATTCGATTAACAAAACAATAATGAAGATAAACAAATTTGTGAAGGGTCCGATTTAAAGTTAAAATATTTTGTGAAGGGTCCGTTTTTATGAAAAGATATTTTGTGAAGGGTCCATTAACGGACCCAAATTTCTTCTAAACAGATCCCTGAAATGTAACATAGAATATAGTCATTACTGTTTGTCCAATTACACATACAGAAACTAGTACTGTTTGCTTTTTATTTTTATTGAGAAATAATTCTAAAAAGCTAGTTTCTAAATATTATGTTAATATATTAGTATTTGGTTCTTAGATAAAAATTATAAAACATTCTCCAAGTTAGTAACCTTTTAAACTTTTATGTAGAGTAGAACTAATTTAAGAATATAAATATCAATCTTGAAGTACCTAAAGTAAAATTTGTATCAGAACAATTTAATTAACAAAAAATGACTTATAGTAGTTCAAATTATTTGTGACAAGGTATCAATACTATTTAGGTCAAAGATGAACATGACTGTATGCCTATCCAAAATATATCTTGAATGTGATCATAATATCAGTCTACAAAGAAAAATTCTTTGAAGCTCTATTTATTCTTTGTTGACTAAAGCTTTTTTTTTTTATAAAATCCCATAACTCCTATATTAACATCAAAACATGAAAGCAAAATCAGAGATAGAAATATTTAAAAATAGTTTAATAAAAACATTAAAAACTTGAATCATCTTTACAAAAGAGAAGATCTGAAAATATTTTTTATATCAAAGTACTAAAAATTAAATAGAATTTTAAAATGTAGATTTAAAATCCATAAAACACATATTTTATTAATAAAAGTAGAATTAAAAGTGGAAACTATTCCTTAATAAGTTAACATATCACAAGGTACAATATAAAAACAAATCTTTACAATGTACTAAGAATCGAGCTACATTCCAAAATTTATTTCTTAAAATGTTTTCAAATTATTCTTTATGAAAATCACTGAATCGAATAAAGAAAGGAAAAGCATTTTCATGGTAAGAAAAGTGAACAAAAATTAAAACAAAAGAAATGATTTTGTTTTAAATAACTGTACAAGGGAAAAAAGAAGAAATCTTTAATAAGATTTCATAACAAAGTATCAACAAAATTATTTAAAAATGGATTTTATCAAGAACTAGCTCTTTATTAGAATGCATACTTAGATTTCAAAATGAATTATATGTAAACACATTGTAATATAGCTTCAAAACAGTTGCACCATTAATTTTTTTTTTAGCAGAAGCAAGGACTGACAAATTAACATAACATTTAACAAAAACACCTATGTTCTACTAATGTTAAAATAAAAATGCATATCAATTTACTACTTTGGTAAATAATATAACTCAATAATTTGGTAAATAATTCCAACTTTTCATGATTTAATTCAATCTTTGAATTTATTCAACGAAAGAAGTTTGGAACATCCTTAGTTGATAGAAAGGAAAAATTAGAAACAAAGTTTCTAAAGGTTTGAGGAATTGAGCAATTGAAAAAAAAACAAAAAAACAACTTTCCCATTTTACTAAAATATCAACTTTTGAGCCCGCTTCAATCTAATATAGATGGGACAAATTCTTTATTTTTCTAAAAAGTTTAAAGATTAAAATTTTAATAATACATACATAAAAAAAGGAATTTTTATTACATAATAAAACATACTAATATGATTATAAAATATATGACTTTAAAACATGCTTACTATGATTATAAAACATGTTTTACACATCTTTAGAATTTGGTTTCCTACTTTAAATTGAAAAAAGCATTTTGCACTTCAGAATTCATTATTAATTAGCTACTAATGGGAAACTAAAATAAATAAGTACTACTACTTCATTTTTTAATAATAACCTATAAGATTATCTAAATTTTGTTTAGATTATTCATCAATTCACTTTTCACAGAAAATAAATGTCAATTATTTTAAAAATTATTTCACTTTTTTATTGTTATAATGGAAATTAGCAATCAATAGTGCATTAATAATTTATAGATGGTGTACTGCTTGGACATTAGCATACACAGAAATAAAAATCAATATTAACCCTCTAATGTCTAATTTGAAATCAAGTCAATGAAAAATAAATTTAAGAAGAAAATAAATTAAAGGGTAACCTTAGTTAAGGTCTAGTACTATGATTAAAAAATTACGAGAGGAAAAAAACATTAATTTTCTTTATTTAGATCGATTTCAAATTAAAAGGTAAGCAAACTATTTTTTTAAAACTGTAAAGATTCAGGAACGAGAGAAATTCAAGAAAACAGATTTAAATGGCACAAGAATAGGATTAAGACAACAAAATCAAAAAGATCTGAAAATATAAAAGACCAGCATGGTGTTCTAGGGTCACATGCACAATGTGCAGTGATCATTGCATAGAATTCATTTTTAACTATAATGAGAAAAAAAATTGAGAGCACAAATAAGGCTTTTTTTTTAAACAAGTTTAAATTGGTGATGAACATAAAATCTAAGACACTTTAAAAATTTATGTCATTTTAATAACAAATACAAAATATGTTCAAATAAAATTCATAACAGAAAAATATCAGAAAGCACAGTTTTAAGATTATCAAGTGCTATTTACAAATTATTCCAGTAAAAGGAGTAACACTGTCAAATATATGTATATATACAGTGCAACATCGAAAATCCGGACTGCTTGGGGGTTTGAAAGGTTCGGAATTCCGAAATTTCCGGATTTCAGATACCTTACTAATAATTGATAGAATCATCAAAGTTTCGAATTCGCCAGGCCGATTTCACTATTAAACGTGCGTGTGTAGACCTCCGTCAATTTTAACTTAAATATACTCTTTATATAATAAATAAGAGACATTAAAAATCAAACTTTCGTCATTTCCCCCCATAATTGATCGTTTAGATAACATAATATTAGCAATTAAAACTAAAAATATAGGCTTAAAACGTGAGTTGAATTTCAACTCATAACTAAAACAGATGCTTCTAGACTAGACTGTACCAGCTGATACAAATTTTTTTTTTGTTGGGGAATGAAAGAGCTTGTCTCCACCTCCTAAGCTTCAAGGTTAAGAAAGAACCAGTTTTCTTTCTTCACAAGGGGTAAAAACAAGGTGGTGGAAGAATTCTTCCTCCTGAGGGGATTCCCCTTTATATTCTTTGTTATCTATACAGAGCTGATAAGAATGACTCGAATTTCCTTATCAGCTATGAGCTTTCATTCACTCCTCTCCCCTACCTCTTCATTGTTGGAGAAGAGTTGTGGTTTTGTGCTCTTGCATTAAAATTTGTATTTGAAATGAATTTTTTTTTTTTTGGAAATTTTTTTCTGACGAAGTAGACGTATGAGTTCGGATTTTAGAGATTTCCGGATTTCAGAAGTCTGGATTTTCAAGGTCGTACTGCATATACGCATACTAGTCTTCAAATGTTTCAGATTTTGTGAAATTTATTCAGAACTACAGCACAGATTTTGATGAAATTAGGTTTCAACATAGGATGACATAACACATAAAAAGAATAAACATTTAACTGTTATAATAGGAAAGCTTGATTGTGCACAACACTCATCACAGACGACAGGTTTGAAATAGTAGTTACAGAATCAAAGAAAAAATTTTAACGGCTCTCTCTTTTATGCCTTACATTGTGATTTCAGAATAGAAGTAAAATTGGAAATTTCATGTAGCAAATGGTCCCACTTGTTCTGGAAAGCTGTTTCAAGCTGTAGATGGTGGTCAAAATGGTACGGAAAGTTCTAATAGCTTTCCTCAGAGATCATCAGACATGCTCCATAGGAATGAGATTGGGATAATCAAACAGATCTGGTTGACTATTCTTAAAAAATTATCAGGAGATGGATTGACCAGTCAGATCACAAGAGTGAAAATCTTATAGAGCATGTTTGGAACACTCTGAGAAATTGAAACATGCAATAGCTTTTTGAAATTCATCAAGGTCTTGAAAACAGTATCACTGAACAAGTGCCCTGGAAGATACTTAACTGCCTCATTTTTGAAAAAAAAAAAAAAAAAAACTAAGGACTCTAAAACTGTAAGTAAAGAGACAGTCTATATTTTTGTAGTTATATTCAACAAATACTGTTTTATTCCTTTAAACTCTGATAAGAACTAGGGATGATCATGCAGTACTATTATGACTTTCAAATTATATCAAATCATTATAACATATTTTGATTTTTGCATTATATCAACCCATGTTCAAACTAAATTTTATTAAAATTTGTCCAAAGTTTTTTTCTAAAATGAACCAATGTTGAATATTCTTTCAATTGGGAATGCCAGATTGCAAATATATACAGTGGTGGCCAAAAGTGTGGACATTTTTTGAAAGTTTCATGTTTTTCAACTTTGTGTGCTTGTAGAATATATTAATTTTCACTTAAATACAAACATTTATATATCAAATTGAAGATAATTTAATGTAGAATTTAATAATAAATACAGTATTACAAAAAAAGTTATGCAACTAATAGTAAGATCTATATTAGATTTGCATTTTTTTAAAGTGATACTTACACAATCAATACTTAGTAGGATAACCCTTATTTTTTAAGACAGCTTCACAGCGTCTTTTCATCGAGTGAACGAGTGTTTGGAGTTCATCTTTCGTAATCACATGGTGCCAAGAATCAATTATAGCTTCAATAAGTAGTCTTTTATTGGATGGACGTTTTTTCGTACAAAAATTTTTAAACGTCGCCACAAATTTTCAATTGGATTGAGATCAGGGCTGTTTCTTGGCCATGGTAATATATCTATGCCTTTACTTTGAAACCATGCTTTGCATACTTTTGCTGTGTGGCATGGAGCAAAATCCTGCAGAAAAATAAATGGTGTGTTGTTGGGGAAGAGATCCAGATGGAAGGTATCAATTTAGGTTTCAGGACAGTCTCAATGTATTTTTTGGCATTCAGGATGCCAAATCAGGCTGAAAAAAATGCACAAGTGCTACTGCCGATAGAAAAATGAAACGACTATGCCTTCAAGATAGAAAAATTTCATCTATGCCATTAGATGTGAAACGAATGCAGCGGGTATTGCAGTAAGTTCAAGAACAATAAGAAGAAGGTTATTAGGATTTGGACTACAAGCTAGAATTACAAGGAAAAAACCACATTTAAATCAAAAGCAACGCGAAAAACGAGTTAAGTGGGCAAAAGAACACATTAAATGGTCAGAAAATCAATGGAAGCAAGTAATCTGGAGCGATGAGAGTAAAATATCGCTCTTTGGTAGTGATGGTAGAAAATACGTGAGACGTAGAGTAGGTGAAGCACTTCATCTGATTGCATTGAAGCAACTACAAAAAACTCGACAAATGTTACGATTTGGGCATGTATGTCTGCAGATGGTGTGGGCCGAATTCAAGTGATTGATGGCATCCTGAATGCCAAAAGATACATTGAAACTGTCCTGAAACCAAAATTGATACCTTCCATTAGGGATCTCTTCTCCAACAACGCACCATTTATTTTTCAGCAGGATTCAGCTCCATACCACACAGCAAAAGTATGCAAAGCATGGTTTCAAAATAAAGGCATAGATATATTACCATGGCCAGGAAACAGCCCTGATCTCAATCCAATTGAAAATTTGTGGCGACGTTTGAAAATTCTTGTACGAAAAAAACGTCCATCCAATAAAAGACAACTTATTGAAGCTATAATTGATTCTTGGCACCATATGATTACGAAAGATGAACTCCAAACACTCGTTTACACGATGAAAAGACGCTGTGAAACTGTCTTAAAAAATAAAGGTTATCCTACTAAGTATTGATTGTGTAAGTATCACTTTAAAAAAATGCAAATCTAAGATAGATCTTACTATTAGTTGCATAACTTCTTTTGTAATATAGATATTGTAATATTGCATTTATTATTAAATTCTATATTAAATTACCATCATTTTGATATATAAACGTTTGTATTTAAGTGAAAATTAATATATTCTACAGGCACACAAAGTTGAAAAACATGACACTTTCAAAAATTGTCCAGGCCACCACTGTATACATGTACAGTGTGCAAAAAAATAAATACACCTTAAATAACTTTTGATCTAATGGTTTGAGGGGATGACCTCAAACATGCTAATTAATATGTACAGGCGATATTTAAAGTTCCGAAATCAGACCCCAAAAGGTATTCTCTCTGAATAAATATACCTTTTTTCCCCGACAGATTCGGATTTTTGACTCCTAAAATATAGGGATTAGCTGCAACCTGGGAAATATGGTAACAATAGCTTCATTGGGAAAGTGGTCCAATATTTGGACCCCTTAATGTTAATTTAACTTTCTATGTATTTCATCATAACTCGAGAACTTTTTAAACTAATAGAAAAATTTTTGCACAAAATTATAAAATTCATTTATGAAAAGATAATTCTATAAAAAAAAATAACTTAAACACTTATTACTTTTTATTATTTCATTTAATAGTAGTCGAAATTTTTTTGAAACGTTAAGTACGCAATTTTTTACATCATTTTAAAGAATGTAATTTTGCATGACAGGACAGAATGCAAAATTTGAGCACAACAGTGGAATAGTTACTGAGAAAAAAAACTTTTTTAAAAAATTTAATTCTTTTTTAAAATCAGCATGGAAAATAAATGGATAAATAAACCTTTGGATAAATAAATATTATAATTGTGGGATTTTTTTTTATATATATCTGCTCAAGTTTTTGAGATATAGCAAAATATACAAGAAGTAAAATTAATGTGTCCAAGCTCTGAACTGCTCTCCTGATCAAATTATTGGGACCATATTTCCCAGACTGCTACTACCCACTATATTTTGGAGTCAGAAATCTGAATCTGTCGAGGAGAGGTATTTTTATTTAGAGAAAGTACGTTTTTGTGTCTGATTTCATAACATAAAATATTGACTGTCATAATTAGCATATTTGGGGGCACATAGCATATTGAATTACAATATTTGAGTTCACCCTGCTTGAACTATTAAGAGTCCTCAAACGTAAAGATTTGATCATTAGATCCAAAAGTAATTTAAAGTAGTCCGCTATTTCTTCGCCGCATTGTACACACTTACACACATAGCTGTCGAATCTTCTGATTTTCGCAGAATTTCTTTATGTTTTTTAAATGGTAACAAAATGTATATGATAATAATAATAAATTAATTTATAATAATTATGACCACCACTACATGAAAATAATTTAAATAAAAAAAAAATCTAACAATATTCTTGAAATATATCAAGTGCTTGCATACTTAAAATAAGTCCTGTTGACAATTGTAAAATTATCTGTTATACAATTACCACTAGAAAGAAAAGTGTAAAAAGTGGCAGCTACGCACTTATTATTGCTTAGGTTTTGGTAAGAATAACTATCTAACTTTTTGCCATTTCTCAGCAAAATTTTTAATTCCAGTATAAAATAAATAGTTTTGCTTATAATTTTATAGTTTATGCATGTTTCGCACATAACAAGGTATTTTTATGATAAATATGAATTTATTAATAAATTTTTGGTAATTTTTAAAAAAAAATTATTGAAAATCTCTATTTGCTTAAAAAAGAAGATATCTGGTGCTGCCACACACGCGCACACACATATATTACAATTTTAGTGTTTGGACAAACACTTAAAATAGTTATATCTCAGTTATGATATACAACTTTACAGTTTTACTATTTACAATCCACATGATAATGAGTTGCAATGATGTTTTACAATGTTTAAATAAATTATAGAGATGAAAACTATGTGTGAGCAGTTGAATGTAAAATATAACTTATCCAATGAAAATTTTAAGTTAAAGTTGAGGCGACGACTTGGAGCACACTATGGCAGAGTTCTTGCAGCTGATTTACTTTCTTCAAGCATTTCAACAGTGCTCAGATAGTTTTTCAACACCTCATGCTTGTTCATCACTAAAGATTTGAAGTCATAGAAAATTTTTATTGTTACAAATGTATATACAGTTATTTTGATAAATGTATCTCACATGCACACTGTTCATTAAAATGAACTGATTATAAATTCAGGCTATATCCAGCTTTGGCCTATAATACAACTTTAGAGGCGGATCCTATAAAGAAAAATATTTAAATGAAGGTGATATCAAAGCATTAAAAACTTAACTGTACATTAGCTAAGACAACTTAAAAGTTGAAGCAAATGGCATAAAATATTTATGTCAAAAGCGAACAGCAAATGAAAAAAAAAATCTAAATAGAGACAACACTAAAACAATTAATTATGATAAAGGCAGGGTATCTGCAACATTTCAGATTTTAAAATCCATGACTTTTCATGAATAATTCCAAGAATTTTTCTTTTTCAGGACTTACCAAAGTTACTATTTTCTCCATAAAAACACATGAATAAATTTAAAAAAGCATTATAATTACATTAATTGAAACGAAAGGTATAACCAAAATTGTTATATCCTGAATCTTCATATATTTATTGATTTTAAATTTAAAAAAAACAGCGTAAAGAAAGAGTTGAAGCAATAAAATAGCTGAAAAAAATGCAAAAGCAAATAAATAAATACTGTCAGATATATGTAGTTATTTGAAGCTGTTTTAATTCTTCTTTAAAGTAAGTGTAATATAAAAAGCCTAAACCTGAATTTTAAATTGATAAAATAAAAAAATAATAATAAATCAATCAAAAATTCTGAAATCACAGAAGTTTAAAATATAATTCGCTCTAAAAATGATGCTCTTTCATTTTTAGATAGAGCACCATAATTTATAAAGAACAGGATAAAAAACATTTTATATTTTAATAGAATATGACTATCAGTGGTGATTTTGCTACAAATTTAGATACTTAGAACATTGGAACACTGTGAAATTGGGAGGAAGGTAAATTCCATTTGAACCAAAACCCATAACTTGCAATAATTTCTTTCAAAAAAAAAAAAAAATCATGACATTTCATGACAAATTTTGTTCAATACCAAAATCCATGACTTTCCAGGAGCGCAGATATCCTGTTTAGGTTATATCAGTCATAAGTAACAAAAAAATAATGTTTGAAATAGTATATGAGTATAAAAGGAAACAAACTTAGCTTTTAAAGTTATAAAAGAAATTTAAAATTTATGACTGTAAAATAATTTTGGTTTCAATTAAAAAAAAAAACAATTAATTTTAATACGAACATTCACTCTTTCATCACAGAATTTTTAATAATACCATAAAAAATACATTACTTTTAGCGAAACCAAAAAGGCAGAAACATTTAGAATTCCCAAAGTAACAAAACTTACAAATGAATACAATAACAAAATCTTTTTTTTTCTCAATAACAGCAGGTACTGAACTTCCGCTCTTTACCTCGGAAGATGCCGGAAGTGTTGCTCATTTAACGTTACCCAGTGGACACCTGTGAACCTAAGTCACAGAGGCGAGCAACATTACCCACGCCACAAATACCCGTTCATAGGGTGGGCCACATTCACACACAACAGAGGAGAACACATAGAGAGAAACATGCATGCCCAGAACGGGATTTGAACCCGCAGCCATTGGCTTTGCAGTTTCGCACGTTAACCGCTCGGCCACCTGGCCGGCATAACAAAATCCTAAAACGCTTCTTTAACATTTTTATAGTAATATTTATATCAGAAGAAATAATGTTTAAAATGAAAAAAAAAAAACTCTAATAAACTAAGACAAATTATAATTAAAATATTATACCTTAAGCCTCCACCTAGTAACACAAATAAATTTCAAAGTATGGTCTTTTCCTAATGGTTCTTCATTGCACAATATGTCAACCTATAATTATAGTAATTGAAATAAACATTAAAATTAGTATTATGAATGAAAGTTGCAACCAGTTGTCGGAAAAACTACAACTACTGTTTTTTCAAATGTAGTGACTAAAAACTACTTTCGAAATGTAGTCACTACTTTACTTTTAAGAGATTAAATATGCTGGAGAACTTAATTTACACCAATGTTCAAAATGATTTTGAATAAAAAATTGGCTTATTTCAACATGAGGAATTATTTGAAGATATTTATTCAAATTTACATGAGCAAGTTTATTACTTACATAAATTTTTTTATGAATTTTTTCTTTTAACCTTTATCTTTTTATGCCTTTCTCGACAGCTTATATTTAACTTAAGAAATGTTAGGAAATTATCAAATCTACTGCTCTTCAAATTTCTTTAAAAATTAAAGAACATCAAAAATTACAAAAAATATTTCCCTTCCATTGAAATAACATCAATGTTTCATGAGTGTATAGTCCGCAAAAAAAAAGATATCACCCTGAATAACTTTTGTTCTAATGATTGGATTTTCACAAACTAAGTGTCAATCTTAATGGTTCTTGGGCGTGACCTCAAATATGCTAATTAATTAGTGCTAACTATTAGTTAAGTTACAAAATCACACACAAAAATGTACTTTCTCTGAATAAACATATATTTATTTTTACATATTTGGAATCCTGACCCTTGAAATAGGGATGGGGTATACAAAATTTCGAAAAAAATTGGGTCGCAATAAAGTTTTATATATTTGGCGATAGTCCAGAAAACATCCAACTAAAGTCACCAAAGCAAATTAATATTTTAAGATAACCCATAGACTAATTCAAAAGAGGAATGCCTAATTTTACTTGGTTGCTAAGCAACCAAGTTCTGACTAAAAAAAATTGAAATAATGTTCTGTGATTGCTCGGAGAGGTTTAATTAATAGTTAATAGAATAGACAATTAATAATTTCTATTCTATTAACTATATTATTCTATTAGCTTTAATAGACAGTTAATAGTTTCCAGGCAATAGACAATTTTTAACAATATTCTGTCCAAAAAGGAAAGATTTTTTTCTTTCTTTTAATCTACTTTGAAAAGAAACTTTGAATCGATTTATAAATTATTTATGATTTTCTAAGCTTTTAGAATTTAAATACATGAACTTCTTATCTGACATTATTTAGATTTTTTATGTTGTTTTTACTATATTTATACGAGGATTTCATATTAAAATCAAATTTACATAACTTATTATAGCTATATACAAAATTTTAGAGATAATCATTTTTACAGTTTTAATCAAGTCTTCTAGGCAAGCAAGTTTGAAGAAACAAAAAAAGAGCTTGATAATAAAATGTAGATTGCATATTAATTCTAATGCACATTCACAAGGTTTTCTATAACTTACGATGTTTCTTTTGAATTACTGAATGTTAAGTGACATTTTAAAAACATTGAAATATGTTATGTTAAAAAAATCCCTTCATTCTGCTAGATATTTAAGGTCACACGGTTTTCTTTGGATGAAGATGATATGCAAATAGCATCCTCATGTTTCGAAATTCTGAAGCTTTTGTTCGCAAATTTACCATAAACTGTCGCACACCATGTTCTTCAATTACGATAAGCTACATTTAGCACCAAATACTGCTACTATGATTTTTTTTGTTTTCCTACATATATCTGATACGATACTCAACAATTTAAACAAAGCTGGTAAGGTCCTTAAGATACTGATGGGGGCACAAAAACTTTAAAGATAAAATATTCAATTTCATTAACTCAAAATATATGGTCTCAAAACTTTAATGTTAAAGTTAAATATAACTTTTACAATATTGATGTTACAGTTCTCTTATGTTTTTTAAAGTCCACATGAATCCTGTTAAAATATTAAAATGCATATGTTTACTTTAACAAGCGTAAAATCCTTATCAAAATAATGATAAAGACCCAAATGCAGGGATGAGAGTAGTCAGAATGTAAAAAAGAGGAAATCCAAGAATGAATATATGATATATATATATATATACATACACAAAATAATACAAAAATTTTGCGAAAAAAGCGAGATTTTTAAACTTGTAAACCATGTGATTTTAAATCCTGTTGATTAATTTAAAAATTGTATGAATATATGAATCACATGCATGATTTTAAATTGAGAGAATATGAATCCCGATATGAGGCTTTTAAATTTTTAGATCACCTAAATACGAATCACGGTGCATAATTTTTAAATTGCGCGAATAGGAATCACAATGTATAATTTATAAAGCACGTATAAATACCAAAAACGACGTTTGATTTTACAACCGTAAAAACTAATCATGACATTGGATTTTAAGCACACAATAATACGAATCACTACATAGGGTTTTAAGAGTGCGTAAATACAAATCGCGGTAATGGATTTTTAAATCCTGTAAATAAGAATTGCAATGTGCGATATTTAAATCGCCTGAATAAGAATCGGAACGTTCAACTTTTAAATCAGTTAAATACAAAAGTCGATGTTTGATAATAAAACAGCGATTTTAAAAATGCATAAATACAAAACATGATCGTAAATAAGAATCATAATGTAAGATATTTAAATAGTGTAAATGAGAATTGCAATGAGCAACATTCAAATCAGGTAAATACGAAAATCGATGATTGATATTAAAATCGGGTGAATAAGAATAGAGATATTGGCAGAGTCTGGACTTGGGATTTCTAAAAGGCTTGTTTGTATTGTTTTTGCCTAGACATAATAAAAAAACTTTACAAAATTAATTGAATGAGCAAATGAATATTTTCACCGCAAATCCACCTATACTTTTTTTTTTGTTTGCTTTCAGGCCAGACAACAGGGTCACGACGTCTGAATTGCGAAAATACAAGCTATCCGGCGAATGAATAAAAATTCGGAAAATCGTATTTTCTGTGCGTAAAAGCGGAGAAAATAGCTAAAATAAATAAAAATACAGAAGGGTTAGCAGCTAGAATGTAGTTTGAATTTTCTGTTTACCTTTGAAAATCGTAAATAAATATAATTATTTTATTTCAATGACTGAACTTTCAAAAAAAAAAGCGGGATATTTATTTAAAAAAAAACGAAACTTTTAGAGAATCGGAGCTTTTGATAAAAAGGCTGAAATTCGAGAGGCAAAAGCAAAAAAAGTGGAAAAATTTCATCCTTGTATAAAGGTCAACCAGTTTTATCCCAAAGAAATGATTTGTAGAGAAACTTCAGAGGGGGGAATGAGGAATTCAATACTTTTACTCCGACGAAAATAAAATTCCTCATAAAATAT
The DNA here is from genome assembly GCF_043381705.1 of Parasteatoda tepidariorum. Taxonomy (NCBI): domain Eukaryota; kingdom Metazoa; phylum Arthropoda; class Arachnida; order Araneae; family Theridiidae; genus Parasteatoda; species Parasteatoda tepidariorum. The sequence continues at coordinate 12,471,312 of NC_092214.1, read as the reverse complement.
TTTAACTAGTAGAAAAAAATTTTTTGCACGGAAATTAGGGAAAAATGGAAAAATCTGAAGAAAAAAAAATACGGAAATCTGCGAAAGCAACAGTATAATTGATGATAAAAACTCAACTGGCTTAAAAAAATATGAAGAGGGAAGTAAAAGTCGACATGTTTCGAGCGTTCAAATATAAGCGCCCATTCTCAAGATTTGTCAGGCGTGAATGACCTGTAACTTTAATTATTGGATTCTCAAAACATGTCTATTTTATTATCATCAATTGTTTTTTTAAATCAATAAAGTTTTTATCCATTTAGTAGCACAGCATATCAAATTAATTCACTGGATATTAAAATAAGTTTTACGTAAGATATGGGCATAGATTCTTAGACTGAAAAAATAATTCACTACTTTTTAAATAAATCAACAAAATAAATTTTTTTCTGCTGCTAGCCTTAAAACTTTTTAAGGACATAAAAGAATTCCGTTTACAATTCAAAAGTCGAATGTGAAAACCGAATGTCCCCTAGCACCAGGAATCAAAATTAAATAGTTACATAGACAGCTATTTTAAACAAGTTAGCGTTTCCGTCCTACTCGAAGTTGTTTGAAAAGTTATTTTTTATCTATCAATTCCAAGGTTTATTTTATTCGACATATATTTTAGGGCACACTTCAGGAGTATTTCTATCGAGTTTATTTTTACACCCTTATTTGCTTAAAATTATTAAATAATTTGCTTAGAATAAATTATACAAGCAATATGATTTAATGCATTTATAGTATAATAGTAAACAGGGCTCCCATCGCATATCCTTAACCTCCTTGATACCGCTATTATTAAATAAATGGAATAAACTTATAATAATAATAAGTTAATTTTTTTTCTTGTTTTAGTTTTCAAGGAATAATATGTTTCGATTAAACAGATTTCATTCTGGAAATAATTGAAATTATTGAGTAGGCTCCTTGGAGCAATATCATTCTTATCCTTTTATGATGAAATATAGGAAAAATTGGTTCTCAGTTTCTAAAAAAAGTATGTTAACCTTCTTGCTGTGTATTTTTTATTGCAATTTTTTTAAAATCAGATGATAAATTTGGTACTGCTTAGGAATCTTTTTACAAATTTAAATTTTTAGTATTTGCTGCTTAATAAAATAAGGCATTTTCCTAACAACAAATTATACTATAATAATATATTGGGAATCGTGCTAAAGTTAAAAATTAAACAAAATAGTTTAGTATATTATCCGGAAAAAAATCTTCATGGTAACATAAAGAGTAAAAGATATAATGAAATAATTTGTTGGATAATTCTGTGAATCACTCAGGGTCAGATAATTACAAATTTAATTTCGCAACTTAGATGTTAGGACGACATTTAAGATACAGAGATATTTCAAGACGCTTAAAACTTTTGCCTACATATTCGATAGCTTTTTATGTTCGGTATCTTTATACTCTTTGTAGTGACTTATAAAACATCAACACTATTTTAAACAATCTACGTTGAAGTCACAAGAAACAAAAAAAAACAAGCAATAATTTATATTCTTTTTTTTTTTTTAAATAGTATGCTTAGTAAATAATCAGCTGTTTTGCATCAAATAATTTAAAACAGCGGAATGTTTTCAATTTCTTAACAAGGTATTNAAAAAAAAAAAAAAAAAAAAAAAAAAAAAAAAAAAAAAAAAACAAGCAATAATTTATATTCTTTTTTTTTTAAATAGTATGCTTAGCAAATAATCAGCTGTTTTGAATCAAATAATTTTAAACAGCGGAATGTTTTCAATTTCTTAACAAGGTATTATTCTGAGCTAGCAGACAATTAAGTTTTCTTCAAAAAAGGAACCTTACTTTATTGAGCATATTAATCAAGAACTAATATACGTAGTAGCGTAAAGAATACGATTTTTAAAAATTTTAAAATCTAATTAATCGTTGGTAAAATAGTTCTGCGAAACTTTCTCGGACAGGTGATTAAAATAGTTATTTTAAGATTAAGACGATATATAAGATGTTGAGAAATATAAGATGCTTCAAAATGTTGACTACGTATTTTTATTAATATTTACAAAATATATATTCAAGAAATTAATAAATATATTATTCCAAATCTATGCATACATATGTATATTATTGAAATTGTATCAATTATTGAGAAAGCAAACTAAAAAATAAAATATAACTACATTAAATAAGCACAATCTGAGGTATATTCATATTCTATTAGCAGCATGCTTTTATACAACTTGCCATTCGTTGAATAAAATGTTTTTTATTCAATAAAATGTTTTATTCAAATTTACTAAATTACAAATTAATTTTTAGATGCCTAAAACAGAAACATCATATTTTATAGTTTAAAAAAATAAAAATATCAGATAATGGGTTATTAGCAAAAAAAATATGAATTAAATTTCACTCTACGCGCCAAGTTCCTCGTAAGTGAATCACATTTAATATTAATCGCCACATTTAAATATTTCTCCAGTGTCGCCAAATTATTATTTTTCTTAAAAACAATTAATTTGAATTTTTTTTAGCTTCGACTAAATAAAAACCGTTTAAACTTTAGATTTTTCAATTGAAAAATACGTAGATTAGTATGGTATAAAAAAATTCATACCTTACAACTCAAAAATTTTTCATTCTCAATTTAATTAAATAATAAAAGATAATAAATAATTATTAAAAATTATTTTTTGCATGAAATTATCTTTGGGTAAATGAGTTTTATGAGTGGGTGAAATTTTTTTTTGAATTGCTTAATTAGTTTTTAAAAATATGACTTAAAAACGCAAAAATTGAGATAAACATTAAGGGGTCCAAACTTTGAATTGCTCTCCTGACCAAACTATGGGGACCACATTTTAAAGATTAAGAATCCAAATATGTAAGAAAAAATATATGTTTATTCACAGAAAGTACGTTTTTGTGTTCAATTTCGTAACTTAATTAATAGTTAGCACTAATTAATTAGCATATTTGAGGTCACCTCCAGGAACCATTAAGATTGACACTTAGTTCGTGAAAATCTGACCATTAGAACAAAAGTTATTCAGGGTGATATATTTTTTTCCCCCGCAGACTGTACATTCGCATTTGATGGTATGGCCAAAGTGATAAACTATCTACGTAATATTTAATTCTAGATACCTAATTCTCATTAACAGTCAGCCATAGGGGTATTCTTATTGTATACATTGATGGATATGCGAAGATGTGTACCACTCAAATTCGGAAAATCAGTTACGTTTGAACCTTGTCTTTTTTTAATAAACTGATGCTAAAAGTAGTTGCAAGGACTCGCTATTTGCAACAATTTCAGTTTAGTTACTTGTAGCATGTTTCTTCTGACCACTGGTTACAACCAATTGTATCTTTTTTGATGCATTTGATATTCTAGGGAAATTAAATAAATGAGGCTATTTTAACTTCAAAATTAAACTTTATTAAATTTTAAAAAAAAGTTAAACTGTAGGCTAAAATGCTCATCATAAATAGGGAAAAAACACATCAATAAGCACAATTAAATCCCTTATTAACTTTCTTTTTCTACATTTAAAATGAAAAGCATTTTTAATAAAATGTTTCTATTCAGCAAAAGTTTAGCAATGTTCGTTCAAAGGAAATACATCATTTACATTGTTTTTACATTAATTTAGATCAGTTGTCAGAACAAATAGTAAAATAGTAAAATTGAACCCATAAATCACCAGAAAGAGAAGATCTACCAAGACTGTTGAGTGACCATTAGTGACGCTCCTCCTCTGGAATGCAGGAAAAGAGGGAGATTTGTTTTCAAAAGAACGCAACTGAGTCCCCTCCCCCCTTCTTTCTTATGCAGCTGGCTAGTAAAAGAGGCATTTCCTGGAACCTTTTTATTAGAGTGTCAGGGAAAGAAGAAATACTGTGAAAAAGAGTAAACGCAGAGCGTTAACATGGAGGAGAAGTCAAAATGGAAAATTTGAATAGGTCTTAAAGGATACACGTCCTTAAGAAACATTCCTTCTTCCCCTGACCATGTAACATTTAGGAGGCGGGGGAAAAAAGGTAACATTTGTCAGGCTCTTATGAGAAGGCCTATGCAGAGTAATATATAGATAACTTCTCTTGATAGCAAATGACAATTTAATGAAATAACTTATATTTACAGCTTGCTTATTTTCAATAAATGGAATACAATTTTTATCAATCAAAAGAAACCATTTTAATAATCTTAATTCTATTATTGTATTGCCACTCATTGAGTTGAAAACTTTAAAATTAAGGTAAAGTAAAATAAATCATACTTAATTCTACCCTACATTACTCCCCTACCAAGTAACTATGTTACGATAAATTTTTAACTATCACAACAGAATTAAACCTGGTAGGTAATTTTATAAGTCTGCCAAAACGAGATACTTTCTGGTTTTTGGTAGGCTCAATATTTTGCTTTATTTTTGAATCATCTATCTGTAGAAGGTTGTTCATTGTTTTTATCTATTGGAGAGTTGTTTTCTTCGTTTAACAAATAAGCAGGTTTTAGTCTATCAATTGAAACACTGTCATCTTTTCCTTTAATTTTTATTATGAAATATTTTTCTCATCTTCTTAACACAGGATATGGTCCTTGGTAGGCAGGTTCAAAAGATTTTTTTACTTCATCTAGTCTGATGAATACAGGTGAACATGATTGAAGATCCTTGTTTATGAAAATATTTTGACTTATATTTTGTTTTGCTTTAATTGGATTAAAGGATTTCATCTGATTTTGTAAAGCTTTTGCAAACAATTCTGTTGAGAAGGGATATTTGGAGGGTTCGAAAAATTCGCCTGGAACTTTTATTGTTTTGCCATATACCATCTGTGATATTGAACAGTTTGAATCTTTTCTTAGAGCAGATCTCAAACAAAGAAGAACAGTTGGAAGAGTTTCACTCCATTTAATTGAATTATGAGCTTTTATTGCACATTTTAGAGTTCTATGTTGTCTTTCTACTTTACCACTGCAGATTGGATGATAAGCAGTGGTATGTTGAATTTTTGTGCCACATAGTATTCCAAGGTTCTTAAAGACTTCAGAAGAGAATTGGGTTCCTCTATCAGTTACCTTTTATGGCACACCAAATCTTGCAATCAATTGCCCATAGAATGCCTTGGCTACTGTTTCTGCTTTAATATCCTCAATTGGAATTGCTTCTAACCAAGGTGTATATCTATCAATACAAGTCAGGCAATATGTTTTTCTATTGGAAGGTGGAAAAGGTCCAATTAAATCTATATGAACTACATCAAATCTCTCAACTGGTAGATGAAATTCAGCAAATTGTAATTTAGTGTGTCTGTTAATTTTGGTTTTTTGGCAATTAATGCATCACTTTGTCAATTTCAGCAAATCTTTTTTAATATGGGTCCACATAAATCGGGATATTTCTTTTACAGTTGATTTGACTCCTGGATGTGCCATTCTATGTATTTGCTCAAACACAGCATGACGCTGAATTTTAGGCACGTATGGTCTGACATTAGTGGTTGAAATATCACACTATAAAAATTTTCCATTACTTCAGAGGTACTTTTGAAATTTTAAAAAAGGGTTCTTAAGCAAACTTTGCAGCTCTGGATCATCAGTTTGAGATTCGTCTATAATTTCATTATTAATTGCAGATATTTTTCCAACTTTAGATAACCTATCTGCTATGATAATATTTTCACCTTTAACATGTAGAATAGAAGTGGAAAATTGAGAAACATATTGTAAGTGTCTAAGTTGTCTGGGAGAAGCTTTTTCCTTTTTTTTGCTTGAATGCAAATATTAAAGGCTCATGATCTGTAAAAATATTAAACTTCCTTCCTTCTAGCACATGCTTGAAATATTTAATCAATAAATAAATTCTGGGTAACTCTCGATCGCAAGTACAGTGTAACGTCCCATATCGGGACGTCCCTTTTCCAGAAGGGTCGGTTTCCCGGACACTTTTTAACAATCAAAATAAACAAACATTTCTTCATCTTCCCCTCTCCTTTTAAAAAAAAATAAAAATGGGAAGTCTTTTAGCAGGTTTTTCCCCTTCTCAGCTTCTAGAGATCTATGCATTGAACACATAAATCAACAGAAAAGAGAACAGAAGATCTACTAAGACCATGACACTTCTCCTCTGGAATGCAGGAAAGGGGAGAGATTTGTTTTCAAAAGAGCACAACTGAGTCCCCTCCCTCCCCCTTCTTTCCTATGCAGCTGGCTAGTAAAAGAGGCATTTCCTGGAACCTTTTTCTTTGAGTGTCAGGGGAAGAAGAAATGCTGTGCAAAAGGGTAAACACAGCAAATGTTAAAGTGGAGGGGGAATCCCCTTTAGTCACACAAGAAAAAATAAAGAGAACCCAATCAGCATGCCACGCCTGTATGCTTGATTGATAGCCAATGATGGGAGAGAAAATAAGAATTTGTCACTACCCAGCCCACAACTTGAATGACAAGTAAGGAGGAAAGGAATTTTTCCTCCCCACCTTAATGAATGACGGGAATTTCCTCTTCTTGCTTGAATCGTTTTAGTTCAAAATGGCGGAGAGAGCAATTAATATTTTCATAACTGTGAATTTTTTTCGTTTTCTATATTTATTTTTAAAATAGCAATAATTATTTTTTTCTAATATTTTGTTTATGATTGATTAGATATCATTCTAATACTAAAACATTATTGCCCGAAAAATAATGTTTATTTTCTGCTTTTTAGATTCAGATCATTTTAAGCTTTGTTTACCTTGGAGGTCAATTATACGGAAAAATCAAATATACGGACTTCGGAAAGTCCCGCCGATTCCGGATATGCGACTTTCCACTGTACTATAATTTCTTTCCGTAGTACTTAATTTTCTAGAATAAAAACCTATTGGTTTCCAACTATCGTTTTCGTATTGTTGGAGTACTGCACCTATCACCAAATCTGAAGCATCTGTATGTAAAGACAGAGGTAATTCAGGATTTGGGTGAGATAGCAAAGCAACATTTGCTAGATCTTGTTGCATTTTTTAAACTTTTGAATAGCTTCTTCAGTTCAATTAATTTTCCTTCCATCTTTCTTTATAAATCCTTTAAGATGTTCATGTAGAAGGGCTTGTGACTTAGCAGCATTTTTCAAAACTCTTCTGCAAAAATTAACCATACCAAGAAATGTACGCAATTCATGAATAGTTTCAGGCGATTTGGAATCTAAAACACCTTTGACTTTTTCAGGTAGTGGTTTAGATCCTTCTTTGGTAATCAAGTAACCTAAAAACGTTAACTCTTGAACAACAAAAGTTGATTTAGACATGTTAATACATATTTTTCTAATGTGTCGAAAACTTCTTTTAAGTGCTTTACTTGGAAGCTATTAAAATATCGTCTAGATAAAAAAATACAAAGTCGAGTCCCCTCAAAACTTCGTCAATAAACCGTTGAAAAGTAGAAGGTGCATTACGGAGTCCCAAACTCAATATATTGAATTCATATAAGCTGAAAGGTGTAATTATTGCTGTTTTAGGTTTATCTATTTCTGCGATTGGAATTTGATAATATGCCTTAAACAAATCTATCTTCAAAATTATTACTGTACCGTTAGGAATGTGGTTAAAATCTTTTATTCTTGGGATTGGATAATGATCTGGAATTGTTTGTGTATTCAGTTTTCTGTAATCACTAAATGGCCGAAAAGTACCATCCTTTTTGGACACTATATGAACTGGACTAGCCTATTGAGAGTTTGAAGGTCTGATAATGTTATTTTTTAACATACATTGAAATTCTTGTTTAGCTATACGCAACCTTTCAAAATCTAAAACTCGAGAACGGGCATAAACTGGTTGTCCTTGAGTGGTAATATACTGTTCACCCCCATGATTAATTTTAGAAACAGATAAATTAGGTTGAGTGATATTTGGATATTGAGATAATAATCTGGCATATTTAGAATTTTTGTCTATTGTACTAATACCATCATGTGCTGACATTGTTATTTAACTCTTTATTGAAAGAGTAGTAACAGTATCAATTAGCTTTTTGTTGTGTATATCAATCAGTAGTTTGAATTTATTCTGCTCCTAAAATAGCTTTATCCACTTACGCAATAATACAAGGAAATTGAAAAGTTCCACGCAAACCTAGATCTAAAGTTAAAATTTTAATTCCATATGTTAAAATTTCAGTTTTATTAGCAGCATTTAACTTGAAATTATCTGCTGATAACTTTTCCTAAGTTACTGGAATGGCGCTCACGTCTGCTCCTGAATCTACTGAAAACCACATTCCTGTGTTTTTGTCTTGTACAAATAAACGAAATTTGTGGCGAGAGACATTTTTCTTTCAGCAGCATAGTTTACTACTAGTTCTACTGCTGTCTGGTGTTTTCTGTATTCCAAGTGCACTGTTGGCGGCATTTGTCAGTATGGCAGCGGTCGCCAAACATAAAATGGTAATAGCAATATTTTCCTCTTTCATTGAATTGCTTCCTGCGATTTTGACTACTTGACCGGGAATGTACAAAACCTGGATTTTTTGCATCTTTAAATGTTGCTCTTGATGAACGAATACAGCTTAATTTCGAAATTTGCACTTTTAATGATTGGATTTGCTCTAAAAGCTCATCGTTTGAGCCGGAACAACGGATTTGCTCGAGTTGCCATTTTCTTCATCACAAAAATTTCAATCCTTGAGCTTATATCATTTCTGCCATTTTGGCGAGTTTTGAAATATTTTCTTCACTTACAAGTAACATGGTTCCAATAGAATCGGGCAATTTTTCCAGCTAAAGAGTTCTAATTAAATTTTCTGAGATATTCGCCGTAGCTATTAATTTTAGTTTCTGAAGAAGCTGGCTTGGTTTCATATTGCCAAGTTCAATTACGGTAACTAATCGTCATGTTTTAACATTGTCAGGCTCTTATGTGAATAGGTCTAAAAGGATACACGTCCTTAAGAAACATTCCTTCTTCCCCATACCATGTAACATTTAGGAGGCGGGGGGAAAAAGGTAACATTTGTCAGGCTCTTATGAGAAGGCCTATGCAGAGTAATATATAGATAACTTCTTCTGATAGCAAATGACAATTTAATAAAAAAACTTATATTTGCATATTTACAGCTTGCTTATTATCAATAAATAGAATACAATTTTCATCAATCAAAGGAAATCTTTTTAATAATCTTAATTCTATTATTGCATTATTGCATTGTCACTCATTGAGTTGAAAACTTTAAAATTAAGGTAAAATAAAATAAATCATACTTATGTCTACCCTACACATTCTTTCTTGAGCATTGACATGAAAAAAATTTCAAGACTCCCTTCTACTGAAATATGAATTTGACTAACGAAAGTCCCTTTATTCCAAACCACACAAACACAAGAAAAAATAAAGAGAACCTCATCTGCATGCTGCACCTTTACGCTTGATTGATAGCCAATGATCAGAGAGAAATAAGAATTTGTCACTTCCCCATCCTCAACTTGAACCTACTTACCTTAATGAATGACAGGAATTTCCGCTTCTTGCTTGAATCGTTCTTGTTCAAAATGGCTGAGAGAGCAATTAATATTTTTAATAACTGTACATTTTTTTTTGCTTTCTATATTTTAAGCAATAATTTTTTTTCTAATATTTTGTTTTTGATTCATTAGATATCATTCTAATACTAAAAGATTATGCCTGAAAAATAAGGTTTATTTATTTTTTGCTTCTTAGATTCAGATCGTTTTAAGCTTTGTTTACCTTGGGGATCTATTATACGGAAAAATCTATTATCCGGACTTCCGGAAGTAGCAGAGATTCCAGATTCGCGATCCACTTTACATAAAAAATTGCATTAATTTAACAAGAGCTCGAATTCTATTGTCATGCTAGGGAAAATACTTTATGAATACACTAGAGAATTATATTTCATTTAATAAATATTCAATAACATTTTTTTTGCATACAATATTAGTTAAATTACCTTCTAACTTCTATTTTCATTGATTGGAGATATTTAAGAGTGATGGTACAAAAGAAAAAAATATCAAAGTTATGTTTTCCTTAGCAAATTGCACAAGTGTACTTCATTTACTAGACCTGGTTATTATTTATTCAATTAATGTCAACTACAAAAAGCTACTAGTGCATAATATTGTGACAATCTTGGGATCAAGTTTTTAAAAATACAACTGAAATATATTTTCAGAAAGCAAAAGGATTTCTAGACTCACAAGTGGAAAGTGGTGAAAATTATAGTAATTTCTTCATTTAACACATGCGATGACAGACTGGGAATTAGGGATGTAACGAACATTCGGCAACAATTTGGTATTCACCCCTTTTGACGAATATTCGGTTGGTTGCATGTTTGGACAAATATTTGATCAAATATTCAGCAAAAATTTTTTTTTTGGAATAGTCAAATTAGAAAAACAAAGAATGAATAATCTAAAATTATTGGCTCAATATTATTATAGTTTCTAATCTTATTTCTTAGGTAATAAACCTTGCAAATTTATGTTCTGGAAGATAACTAGATTACTTAAAGCAAAAACTATGAGTTTGGTAAAATTCAAGCAAATAAATTTTTTCTAAAACAATTTTTGTTTTAAAAATTTAGTATGTTTGTTTTGTTTTTGTTATAGCGCTGCACTAAAGGAGCATTTCGAAAAAACTTTAATCTTTTGTTGCCGCTTCCTTTTTATATGATAAGACAGATAACCAGTAACATAGGGCACAGTGTGATTTTTCAACATTAAAGTTACATTTTTAGAGCTAAAAACAAATTTTTCTTTACTCTTTTGCTTTTATTATTAACTTTTTCTTTTTATCAGTGTTTTTAATATGACACAGCTTTTCTTGAAGAGCCTTTTTAATATATATGTTAATCTTTCATCCTCACTTTTTTCTAAAGATATGGCAATGTGAAAAAGTTACATTGAGCTTTTTAGTGTTAAATGTTTTGTTTAGAAATTAAGACAGATTTTTGTTTAGGTTTCTGTCTAGCTTTTTCTTTATTAAAAAAAAATAAATAAAAATATCTTCATTATTCAATTGGCGTTTTTATTATGAAACTGCAATTAATAGGGCTTCTATCAAACTTCATATATATTTTTTCATTCTTCTTGCAAATGCAGCAATTGGAAAACTGAGATGCTTAGCATTAAAATTTTCTTTCAAGAATAAAGATTGATTTTAAATTTTTCTCTTTTGCTATTGTACACAATCTTTTGCTTTTAAGGGCGTTTTTACTATAGTGTAGTAGATTTAAAAGCAATTCTGATAGATTATATTTCTTTTAACCACTTATGGATACTTTTTTTATAGAAAATATTATATGTAGCAATCAAGTTTTGTTTAAGAATAAAGAGTATATTTCCCATTTCTCTGTTTAAACTTTAGTTATATATATATAATAATGAATTTTTATTTCATTAACGACCATAAATAGTGTAATTTCCAAATGGTCTCTCATCAAAAATATGCATATATCTAAATAATTCTTCATAAAGAATTTCAATGGTCTTACCTTAACCCTTTCGCGACGGGATGCGCGAAAGAGCGCCGGAGGGTTTTTTGCTGTTAAGTCTAATTCCATGAAATTACCGAAATATCAACGCATTGTTTAATATTGTTCTGTAGAGTATTTGAATGACATATGCTTTATATATATTTCAATGGATACTTTATTTACTTAAGTTATTTCTTGTTTAAATATATATTTTACCCATTTTATTTTCATTATGTACTTATCATCTAATAACATTTAATTTTACTTATCTGAAAACTAAATAAATGATTTAAAGTTCTTTTTTCGTATGAAAAATTTTAAAACAGGAATTTACAAGATCTAACTATCCTATAATAAAAACTAAAATGAAAATCGAACGTAGTGGGAAAAAAACCTCCCCTACTTACCGTAAACAAATACCACATGCGAATTTAAAGAGCCGTCATAAAACATTCCTTCCCCCTAAAAACCACATGAATGTACTCTCATCTTGAGTAGAAGGTCAAATCTACATGTATCTGAAACCATATGGACATACAGTGCCATCTAATGGAAGAAATTTTCTTTTTTAAAACGTTCCAAAACGCTGGCACAAATGAGTGACAGCCGGGTGTGTTGACCGGGAAGTGAGCGCGTTTCTTGCTGGCACGTATATGTGACAGTCGGCGCGAAAGGGTTAATTGTTATAGTTAAAGCAAAACTAGCCAATATTTCTTAAAATTTTTTATCAGCAATTTAATTGTGGTTTTCTTTAAAGAATCTTTTGAACAATTGCTGTTTTTTTCTTCTAATATAAACTTTTGTTTTTATCGGCACTTTTACAATGGCACATTACTTTTATGGTATTTCTATAAAAAAAAAATTTCTGAAAATATGGGGAAATAAGATTTGCCAAGAGCCATGTTATTGTTTTATTTTAAAAGCTCAAGAACTTTTTTTCTGCTTCTCTCTCTTTTTTTCAAAGAACTTTAACTTCAGCAACATTTTTATTAAAGCCCGGTATATTTTAATGCAGTGGTGCGCAAACTAGGGGTCGCGAGCCCTGTGGGGGTCGCCAAATTTTTATGAAATGCATTATCCCTGCATGCTGCATACCATACAGTGTACATATAAAGAGTAAAGCACCGTCACTCACTGTTTAATTGCAATTTCATGCTGTCCACTCTTTCTTTGACCGTAATGCGTAATGTATGTAAAGTGTGATGACGCAAGTTTTTCACTTCGATAGATAGCGTTCTCTTCGCAGTAATTCGCCAGTTTTACTGAAAAGCGCCAATTTGACTAGACGTTGACCGCAGGGAAAGGGCAAAAATTCGCTTCCGTGATCAGCCAATCAGATGGAGAGGTACGCGGTGTATCTGATAGTCAGAGTGAATACATGGAGTGTTCGCATGAAGTTGTAGAATGTAGCAGTTGGCCAGCAATTATTTTAGTTTATCCTCGAGTTTTATCATGTGACGTTGTGTATGTGGCATCAGCCAGATTAACTGCGACTGTGTATTAACTGTTTAGTTTTAGCTTCAGTTTGCATTTATGTTTAGTTTCAGTTTGTGTTTGTGTATTTCGTTAGGTTGTCATTAAATGTGTTTGCGAGATGCTAGATCTCGTTCATTTATTTAATAAGTATTGAAGTAATACTAAACCACACAGTGTAATTTTGATTTTTTATATTTTTATCAGGCTTTGCTACTCTTTGTTATCAGGTATGTACTACCATTAGAGAAAGATCTCTGTTAATTTTTAATGAATTTCTCGAAAAAAAATGATAAAATTTTATAGATAATTTGTTTTAGTTTAAATAATTTAACCCCTATGTTCATAATGGATAAATGGGTAATACGTACACCAGGTACATCTTCAGCTAACAAACGAACAAATACTGATGAGGAGTCGTAAAATACTGAACTAAATGCCCGATCTAAAAAAATAAGAAAATACAATGAGGAATTTATTAAGTATGGTTTTACATTTTGTGCTGTTGATGATGAAGAATGCCCGATATGTGTCATTTGCAACGAAAAATTAGCAAATGAGAGCATGAAACCAGCTAAATTAAAAAGGCACCTGGAAACTAACATAAAGAACTTCAAAATAAACATGCCGATTGTTTTCAAAGACGAGCTGAAAATCTGAAAATTTAAAGTGCACATTTAAAGAAATTTACAACAATATCTCAGAAAGCATTACGAGCTTCTTTAGAAGTTTCTTATCTAATAGGAAAAACAATGAAGCCCCATACAATTGGAGAATCCCTTATTCTTCCTGCAGCAACTAAGATGACATCAATTATGCATGGCGATAAATATGGAAATGAACTAAAAACAATACCATTATCAAGAGATACCGTGTCTCGGCGGATTTCCGAAATGTTACGAAATATCAAGTCAGAAGTCATAAAACGCATACAAAATTCATCTGTATTTGCTTTACAAGTGAACGAGACTACCGATATTACTAAAATGTCACAAGTAATTAGTTATGTTAGGTTTATTTTTAATGAAGATATAGCAGAAACGTTTTTAAGTTGCAAAAGTTTGGAAGGAAAAATAACTGGAGAAAAAATATTCGAAGTAATAAATTAATATTTTGAAACAAAGTCCCATACCTGGGCAAACTGTGTTGCGGTTTGTACTGATGGTGCTGCAGCATTAACAGGTTCGAATAAAGGGCTCAGAGGCTTAATTCAGAAGGTGGCGCCTCATATGGTATTTAATCACTGTATGATTCATCGGCAAGCTCTTGTTGCAAAAGATATGGATGAAGAGTTGCACAACGTATTACAAGACGCTGTTAGTTCAATTAACTACATTAAATGCAACAGCCACAACAGCCGTCTCTTTTCAATACTTTGCAATGAGATGGGCTCAACGTATGAGAAATTACTGTTACACACCGAAGTCAGATGGCTTTCACGTGGGAAAATACTACGACGGATATTTGATTTGAGAAATAAAGTGTACATGTTTTTAATCGAAAGGAAACATAGATATTATATCAATGAAGTTTGGTTAGGGAAGCTGAGCTATTTAGTTGATATTTTCGAAAAACTTAGAGACTTAAATTTGAGCTTGCAGGGTGAGAATTCAACTATCATAACTGCAGCTAGTAAAATTCAAGCTTTTAAGAATAAGCTTAGTCTCTGGCAAACTGAACTGAATAAATACCAACATGTTCCCTTGTTTTAACAATTTTATCAAGGAAAATAATATAGATATAGTTACATTTAAAAACATCATTTCCAATCACATTGAAAAGTTAAGGAAAAAATTTTCGAGAAGATTTGAGGATTTTCCTGAAAACGATCTTGGTTGGATTCGAGATCCATTTTCTTTCAACATATGCAGTTCAACTCTTCAAATTAGTGAGAAAGAGCAATTGATAGATCTAATTAGTGATTATACCCTTCGAAATCAATTTAAGACTCAGCCTTGCCAAAAATTTTGGCTATATGTGGAAAAACAATATCCCGTTTTATGCAAGAATGCCATTAGAGTGTTAATACAATTTGCATCAGCGTATTTATGTGAAACTGGATTTAGCAAACTAGTTTCAATAAAAGCTAAATACCGCTCGCGTTATGATATGCGAATTGCAATTAGCAACATACATCCAAACATCGATGAGATAATTAGAAACTTGCAGCCACATACATCTCATTAAAGGGCAATTTACTGATTTTTGTGTTATACAAAAAGTATTTTCTTAAAATTATAAATAAAATAAATATGAGTCAAATATGATGATGTTTTTATTCGATGAGACGAAATTAATGCGCGAAATATACATTGTATTTGCGAGCATTTATCTCTAGGGGTCGCCAAAAATTTTCTCTCTACAAAAGGGGTCGCAGTCGAAAAAAGTTTGCGCACCACTGTTTTAATGGACATTTAACACATTTGCTGCCACTAAAAATGATATTTCCATCCTCAGAAGCCGGGTTACAAAACAGGGTTTTAATGGTTTAAATGCTCCTTATATTTCACTAGGAAAACCAGAAAAATGAAGAAACATATTATTTTCCTGTTTAGAGAGCGTTTTTTTCTCCGACGCTCTGGAGCGCCAGTAGCACACAGACTCAACCTGTCTTCGTGAGTGCCACTGACACTCCAGCGCGCCTGATCAATATTCTGAGAAGTTACTGGCATATTGCACAAAATAGCAGCTTAAAAGGAATAAAACGGAATACCATTCAAGTATATGTAGTACCATTTATAAAACAAAACTGAAAATATTTACAAATAATAAGCACAATATACAGATATTGGCAGTCACGCACATATAAAAATTGAAAGAAAAATTTTGAAAACCAACCACAAAAAATAAAAAACTAATGCTTCACTAACGTGCCGAAACAACCTCTCCATTCAACTCCCAAAGCCACACTAAACATAGAGCATATAACTTATAACATAATAGTCGATTGATGAGCTAGCGCATCGGCGTCATACCAGGAGGTGCCACTCTGATGCACTAGTGCGTCGGTGGCAGCGAACGTGTTAAGCTTTGAAGTTTTGTTTTAAGAATTAAGAGTGATTTTTTTTCTATTTCTTCATTTCCTATTTTTTTAAAATTATTTTCCTAATTGCTGAAATTTAGAAGAAAAAACTGGTTTTTAAATTGGCGTTTATAAATGTGTTTGAGAATTATTCAAAGACATACAGTAATATGCAAAACAGTGTATTTCTGTGCTAAAATTGCAAAAGCAAAAAATTATTAAAAAAAAGAAGATATTTTTATTTTCTTGATCTCTTGCATTTGTTAATGATTTGCAAAGCTTACAATCAGACAAAAACTATTTCCAATGCATATTGCAGTAAAATAATATTACTTTGGATTATTTAGAAATTTGATTTACAGTTCAACTGCAATCAAATACATAATTAAAGACACAAATAGAAAATGATAAAAATAATCAAACAACAAAAATTAAAAAATATAATAAACAACAAAAATTAAAAAAAAAAAAAACAGTGATACCTCTCGATATTTATCCATGTTGTTAAAAACTTTCTTTGCAATAAATTTCTTTAAGTGGGTCACAGTGACTTGAGCTGAGCATCTTATAAACTTTCTACGCATTTGCTTTAATGCCGATGTTTGAGCTTCCAGCAGAATATTTATCTGCTCATCAGATCTATGATAGTCCGAATCTTCAACTTTGGAAGAAGAAGACTGAAAGCCAGCTTCCTTTTCAATGCAATTATCTAAAAAAAGATGAATTCATTACACTATGCTTACAAATTATTGCTAATGATTTTTAAAATAACATTCAAAATATAACAAAGTGATATTTTTGAAGTATATGATTAAACAAACTATACAACCAGGGTTCCATAATATATACATACCTGCCAACATTAGAGAAATAAAATAACTAAGATTTCAACAGCAACATTTCCTAAGCTACGAGCAAAGTTTTGATGCATCACGCATAATCTCGTAAGTCAAAAAGAGAAAGAATATACGCACTTACAATTATTGAAGCAAACAATATGTACATAAAGCCAGTATACAATATGTATCCAGCCATTGCCTGCAACAAAATTTGATTCTCCAAGTTCTTTAGCTATTTCTAAAGCTTTTTCTTTTAGAATATTCCAGGATATAGGAGCATTTTGTGACCGTGCATATTTGATCCATGACAGAAGAGCCTTCTCCACATTCTCATAAGGTGACACACGCTGACGTTTTCTTTCTTGGTCGCTAATTGAAACTCTGGAGAGCTATGTTTGGCTGCTAAAATGTTGTTTAAAGTTGTTTGCGGTATAGAATTTTCTTTGGCAAAAGTAGCTTTTGAAAGGTTAGACTTTTTAAACTTTTCAATCAATTCATTTCCTTCCGATATTGTTAAATTCTTTCTTTTCAAAGTCATAATGAAAGCATGGATACGTTATTCACTCAGTAATCCAATAAAAATGTTCTTTTTTCTCAACTGAGCTCTGAGAGATAACTTCAAACGATCAAAAGACCTTTTGCCCTTGGGTGGGGAAAAGAATGCGAGTGGTCAGATGAGGAGAGGGTAAGGTCATCAATGAATGCAAAAGAGAAAAGAGGGTAGGGTGACGAAATAGAGGGGAAAATTCCAGTTCTCCCCGGGGGTCGAAGGAATGTGTTTACTTTCCGGTCATTTTTCTTGGCTTCCTGTCTAAAGAAATGTCTTAAAATGCATCTTTTTTCAAAAGAAAAAAAAAGGAAACTGACCATATAACCGGTAACTCGAAAAATAGGATGACCATATAAGCGGTGAGCTTTAACACGTGTTTCCTATTAAGTTAGACGGGACTTTAGAAAATAGACCATATAAGCAGGGTGACCTTATAAGAGGGTGACCATATGGGCGGTACTGACTATAACTGTCATAGTTTTTAAACTTATAATAGAATTTCCTGTTTTAATTCTCATAATTAAAGTACCTACCATATGTTTAAATTTTTTTTTCTAAAGCGTTTTTTATGTCAAATAAGTATAATGTGTCATATTCAATATTAGTTAACCATACTCAGCTATCTTTTAGATCTGGTTATTTCATTTTTTTTAATCAAAAATAGTGAATACTTTTTTTAGCATTAATTATGCCATACTACCTAAATAAAAAGTTAAATAAGTCTAAATTTTTAAGGTTTTGTTAAGAATATTATTTTTAAATCAAATGAAAGTGATAAATCAAAAATTTCTAAGGTGTGAAGTCTTACCAAACAAAATTTATCATTTAATTTACTGAAAATAGTAAATCAGTGAATAATTCCTACATTAATTACCTTGGCAATTATATTATTTTTAATCTAGCTTTTTTTCCCTTCAAATAAATCAATCACACTAGTCTCAAAAATTCTGAAACAAATACTATAGGTAAAAGCAAATGTTTGAAACATTTGCATTTATACTATTGCTCAAAATTAAGAAAATTTTCAGATTTGCTTGATTATCTCTAGAATGACTGGGGATACATTAATAAAATGTCATATAAGTATAAGGTTATACAGTGAATTCGCGATAACTCGAATCTGATAGGACTGACGAGAAACTTCGACATATCAGAAGTTCGACTTACCGTTAGTTTTGGTTTTGGATTTTCAAAATATTGTCGGATTATTTAATTAATGCTTATTAATTACAAATCTCTCTGCGTTTCTTTAAAAAACCCACACTTCCGGAAACAGTTTCTTATTGTCGTTTCGCTTACATCATTATTCCAAGCACTGGAAAGTAGTCTCATGGCTTCAAGTACATCAACTTTGAAAGAAATATTGTTTTCAATATCGCTTATCATTTTTCTGACAAGCCTTTTACGATAAGACTGTTTGAAGCACTTTATGATACCCTGGTCCATCGGCTGCAACTTTGCTGCTGTGTTTGGCGGGAGAAACTGCAAGTTTACTGCTTTCAAATTAGGTAGATCACTATGCGCTGTGCATTTATCCATAAAGAGTATCACTTTTCTTTTTTTAGCGAAGAATTTCCGATCTAATTTTCCTACAGTCTTCAAATAAAACTGATGTCATCCAAGACTTTTTGTTAGACTTGTAATCCAAAGGATACGTTTTTACATTCTAGAAACATAGGGGATTTTGGTATTTTCCGATAACAAGTAAGGGCAATTTCTCTGTGCCAGACGCATTTCCTTCAACTAGGACAGTCAAACGCTCCTTGCTCATTTTACCCCCTGAGCAGTTTTCATCCTTAAACATCATAGTCTTATTTGGAAGAAATTCAAAAAATAAATCCATTTCATCAATATTGAAAACATCATTTTAACTGTATCCTTGAAGTAAATTTGGTAACGTTTCATTTAACCACTGTTCACATACTTCAAGAGGGACAGCTTTAGCTTCTCCATGAAGAGTGCGTGTGTTGCAAAGGAAAGGGCAAGATATCAGCTCCTCGTTTTTTTTCTTGCTTTAAAAGATCCAAAAAATATCGAGTTAAAGAGAGTAAAATTCGACTAATCGAGAATAATTAACATGAAATTGAAGATAAAAGGGTTGGGACCTCATAAAAAAATCGAGTTAAAGTAATATTCGAGTTATCGTACTTCGAGTTATAGCAAATTGACTGTATATTACAAATAAAATAACCTTTCAGGAGTTAATACAAACTCAGGATTGTGATGATGCAGACCTAATTCTGATGGAGCATGTAACTGTATTATAACTTATGAATATTTCCTTTATTTGCATTATATCTACCAATATTAATAACAAATTACATTAAAATGTGGCCAGTCATTTTAAAGATAAATCAACCTATTTTAAATTTTCTTGACTTTGAATGCCAGTCCAATTAGTGGTCTTTAAATTCAAAATTTCATAAGGGTAATATTATGATGTAAATTAAATTAAATAATTGAAAATATAATCATTACTTCATCCATGTACATGAACAGCATATAATAGTTACCATAAAATATTAATCCTTTTCTATATTATTACTTCTTAAAACGTTTCTTACATAACTTATTATAACGTCTTTTGATCAATATATTCTTAGAATTTAGACAAACATGCCAGATTTGAAAACTACTTCATTCAACTGCAAGCCTAAATTAATTTCAAATTACTTTTACTAGTTATTTGTTTTGAGAATCATTTATTTTGAGTTTTGAATTTTTGGGCATTACTCAAACATTAGCAAAACACAAACAGTTTTTTATTTTACAATATACAAAACAAAATATAAAGAACAATCTTTCTGCAGCAATAGGTAAACATGCAGATGTATAGAATGTTCAAAAATAACATTTTTATCAATTTTTTTTTTCAGAATGAGAAAATATCAGTTTAGTTTTAAAATTAAGAGATTTTAGCTTTTGATATTATTAAATTTGATTTAAAACTACTACTAAAAATACTACATCAAAAATATTAAATTTGATCTAAAATTTGATTTAAAGTTATTTTCCATACTGCTACATGTAAAGGACTCAAAAGTTTATAGTTTTAGCTTTAATTGATTTAAAAAAGCGTAGTACTGAAAAGAGATTTTTTCCCCACAAATTTAGACAGATGCAAAACATTTGCTCAGTAAAAAGCATATTTGTTGAAAAACACCACATGAAGCAACAAGATGTTTGTGAAGTATTTATCTGAAAATGGTATGAAGAAACAGTTTGGTGCAAGAATGTAACCAGATGTAAATGAGTGGCTTATTATTTTAATTATAACTTAACTTAAATTTAAATTCACATGTAATTAGAATACATATTAGAAGCATGGTTATAAATATTAAAAAATAATACAAACATATATAATTTTACACCCTAAAGTTCTTAAATTTATAATGAATTGAAAAATGCTTACTAGGTATAGTTTTAGGATAAGGCATTCCTCTTCGTTTATAAAAGTCTCTTTCACGTCTTACTTCATCTAAAGAATGGGAGAATGTCAATATTAAAAACTTCATAGAAAATAATGATTGAAGAAGAATAGGTAATTGGAAATGGATTGAGTTATAAATTTTTTTAAAAACTAATTTCCTTTTATATTTATAATGCAGTAAGTGATACAAAAAATAATCCTAACACCAAAGATCAAATACACAAAGGAATAATAAAAAAAATATATTATAAGAGATAAACAGAGAGGTAATCCACTATCCAGAGCCACCAGAACATATAAGCAATCATGCAGAGAAATCAGATAAAAAGGAGCTATAGAATTATTTCTGGATTAATCAAGGAGATTATGGATAAAATTTCTCAATGATTTATTTCTTGTTTGCTCTTTTAACTGTAACATATGCTCCCTGGTTCGTGCTAAATGAGTAAAAACACTGCAGCTTGAATTCCATTTTATTACTTTCCAATTCTTTGGAAATTCAATCATTTGAAAATTAAATCATTCTATTTCTATTTTAAAATGAAAACAAAGTTAAATATAATTGCAAGCTGATATTAAGGGTCAATATTTTGTTAAAGGAAATGATCTCTTCAAAATATTTAGCGCATCAGTACCTAAAAGCTTAAAATTCTAATAAGTGGCTGATACTAAAAAAATAACTTTATCCCATAAGAAATGAGATTGTACTATCATAGTCTTTTCTGACACTACCATGATTAAATATATAATAGAATTCATTAAAAAAAATTATATAATCACCAGTTGACCAATTGAAAATTGAATTACCTAACCTCATTTCCTTTTTAACTGAAAAAAAAGCAAAATATAAAAGAAATATCGTAATAAGTTTTGACTAAGATAAGTTTTGACTATTGATAATAAGACTAAGTTTTTATTAAAAGAAATGATCTCTTCAAAATATTTAGCGTGTCAGTACCTAAGGCATAAATTTGATAAATGGCTGATATCACTAACCAAAAAAATAAAACTATTGGGAAACTAACGCTTTTCATGGCATTACAAGCTTAAATGTAATAGAATTCATCAAAGAAAATTTATAAAAAGTAAATTTAATTGCCAACAAAAATCTTACATTTAAATGTAACGTTAATAAGGTTAGAGATAAACAAAAATAAAGTCAATTATCTTCATTGATTACTTAATCGCTAGTACAAGTAAAAGAAAACCTCTTCTGTTTACCAGGTAACTAAACAAATTGTGCATTTCTTATTTCTGTTGAAAGTAAATACCCCTTTCCCCTCAAACATCTCAACCTGACTCTTTATATACTGACAAATACCCTATAATCCTACAAGAATGGTGAAAAAAAAATTATATAAAAAAAACTATTGTTGTTATTTGAATGCTGAGACAATTTCTTAGAAAACAGATGTGCTGGACACTTTTAACCTTCTACAATTCAAAGTTTCTATCTCACTTTTACTATAATTTGAAGAATAACTAAGAAGATAGTATTCTGATATATCATGAGTCTGTTAAACAAAGAAATTTTAAGATTATACATAAATGATTCCTTTCTTGGAAATTAGATAATAAGTAGCTGATTCTTTAAACCAGTGTTCATACAAACCAGGGGGCCAAAAAAATACATATTATTATTATTTCCTTAAATAACAAAAAATGGTAACCAATTCCTTTAAAATTTATTCTTTTGAAAGAAATGTTTCATATTTTGCAAAACTTTTTCCCATGACCAAGAAATCTTTTGAAATGTTAAAAACACTTAATCTTTTATTTTCAACTCATTGTTGTAGATATACATAAAAGAACAATTGTATTTAGGAAAGTATTAGTAAATTACAGTAGCAAAATTAAGGTCAAATGCTTTAAAATATTTTTGCAACTAGCTGATTTATCAATTATGGAACAAACAATTATGCAACTGACTAACAATTATGGAACACAAAAATTATGCTAATAATATCATCAAGTATTAAAAAAATAGAAAAATAAAGGGTAGATAGATCTCTTTAGTGGCATCTTCAAAAACAGTAATAAGTATGGTTTTGTTGCATAATTTTTTCGAAATTTCATACATAATTAATTCACAAATCACATTAATACCCTCAAGGTTAGTGGTATCCTAGCTGCTGACTGTTAATGGTACCGAGACCAGCTGCAGGGATGAGATAGGCCAAAAGGCAAAAAAGCTGAGTTTCCAAGCGAGTAAATTTTACGTATGTGCAATTGTTTAATAATAAATTACAGACAATTTAAGATAACAAATAACAATGTGTTGACATAAAATTGTGTACTAATTTATTATTAAATAAATAATTACATCAATACTTAATATTTAATAAAAAGTAAAATTACCAATTGAAAAAATAAGCTAGAAATTATATTTTTCTTTTCAGTTCACATAAGAGACAATTATTACTTGAGAAACTGCCTGATTTAGCAAATTAAAACTACTGAGAACATACATTAACATTCTACCTCTTTTAATTAATGCTGTTACGCGATTTAGAGCAAATATATCAGTAAGGTGACTTTTTGAATTATTTAGAGAAAAAAAAAATTTCACATTTGGAATCACTATGCTCATATTATAATGTAATCTAGCTAGAGCCAGGTGAAACATATCAATAACTGTAAAGTAGGAATATATATTAACACCTTAACATACGAAAATTGCTATTTTAGTTTGAAAAATTATATGATAATCAGCAACTGTTTAGATAATTATTTTTCATTTTAAAGCATAAATTACAGCAACATTATTTTTTCAAATTTTGGAGCTAAGTTAATTAATTCTTTCTTCAAAAAAAATAAATAAATAAATAAATAAATTGAATCACTTTTTAAATGATTGCTTTTGTTTGCTATATCTTTTATGTTCGCTATATCCTCCTTTTTCTTTGTTTAATTTCCAATTGCTGAAAATGCTTCATGTTTCACAAAACAAGCAAAAAATCCTCTAACAAGATCAAATTGTGTGTAATGCAGCTTGTGAATAAGGATTGCTTCATTTGGGAAAAGTTTTATATATTCTTGCAGTTATAGCAAAACTGACACAAACAGATTGGTGATTAATTTAGTTGTTAGCCCATCTTCAAACATCTTTCGACAAATCCTACTTTTTCTTCCTTGCAAGTACAGAATGTAAGTTTTGAATATATTCTCTTCCAGTCTAGCTGATGTTGTAATGCCCAAATATACTAATAATCGTTGATAGAAAAACAGTAACCTTTATAGTAACTAATTCAAGAAAGAAAAACTTACTTTTAACAAGAATTGCGATAGTTGATCTTAAAATCGCGTGAATACAAATTGCGATCTTGGATTTTTAAATCATGTAAATATAAATCCTGATAATGGATTTCGAAATCACGTGAATATGAAACTCGATATTTGATTTTGAAAATGAGAAAATACAAACTGCGATATAGAACTTTTAAATCACGTAAATACAAATCACGATTCATAATTTTTAGATGGAGTAAATAAGAATCATGATGCGCAATTTTTAGATTGAGAAAACACGAATCACGATGCATAATTTTTAGATCACGTGAAGGCGAATCCCAATGCCCTATTTTTAAAGCATGTATAAATACGAAAATCGATGTTTGATATTATAACCGCATGAGCGAATCACGACTTTGGGTTTTAAAATCACGCGAATACGAATCATTACATAGGTTTTTAAAAACGCTTAATACAAATAGTGTTATCGGATTTTTAAATCTCGTAAATAAGAATCGCAACTTTTAAATCACGTAAATACGAAAAGCTATGTTTGATATTAAAATCGCGTGAATAAGAATCGAGATAATAGCAGATTCCGGGCTTCAGCGTCGGTTGAATTACGAAAATATGAGCTATCTGGTGGGCGGGTAAAAATGAGGAAATTCTTATCTTCTGCGCGTAAAAGCGGAGAAAATAGGTATGTAGTTCGAATTTTCTGTTTAAAAATCGAAAATAAATATAATTAGTTTACTTCAACGGCTGAATTTTCTGAAAAAGCGGAATATTTATAAAATAAAGCTAAACTTTTAGAGAATCGGAGTTTTCGATTAAAAGGCTGAATTTCGAAAGACAAAAGTGAAAAAAAGCAGAAATCCGATAACATGCGGAAAAATCTCATCCCTGCAGCTGACTGTTAATGCACGGCTACCGGAGCTTTTGAACAAAAGGAAAAAATTGATTATTGATTTTGGAAAAATAAAAAAAAAATTTTGAAAATTTTGAATCACACATTTGAATTATCTCCTTTTAACAAGCTGAATTTAGCGTAAATTCTATTGTAAATCTATGTTGTTTCTCGATAGCTTTTCAGTGGTTATTGCTATAGAATTCCACATGGTTTTAAAAACTATATTTTTAATACATTATGATAAGCAAATTTAAAATTTCATTAATCATTTTTTTGATTTGCTTTATGTTTCCAGTTACCAATTACTATATAGAATCTACGAGTTATACCTTTCGAGTTGGTACCTTTTTATAATGTTTTTTTTTCTTCTTCTGGTTTATTGCAGGTCACTGCTCAGAATTGCCAAGATTTAGCAATTATTCTGCCACAGATCACGATATGGAAATCTCTCCATTTAGTAAATTTCCTTTCAAGGAAATGCATATTTTCTTGCCTATTCGTTTCACTACTCCTACTCAAATTTTCCACCATTTTCGTTCACTCTAAAAATTCTGCTAACTAAGCTCTTGGCGATCAACCATTTCAAGCCAAGTTGACACTATCATAACTTTTCAAATTTTTCAACCAAGAGTGACATTCAACAGCCAATCAAAATGTCAAAATCTAATCACTTAGATGTTATCAGGTTCTTGTTGCCATTCCGTAGTAGAAACTATGGTTTAATGAGAAAAGAAGAGAGAATGGGAAAAAACTAGGTAAAATAATAAAAAAAATAAAGATTGCGTTTTTTGATGTTTTGATTTGTGTTAATTTAAAGTTTCCTTAAATTTAATTCAATACCATACAAAAACTGATATCCTATAAGAAAAATGAAACCTGAATAATGAATATTACATATATTTGGATTAAATGCAGGGGACTATTTAGTTTCTTCCCATTTTTTCAACGTTAATTTTTATAAACTCTTTTTTTATCAATGCATATGGAAGGGTAGGACAGTTATTAAAAGTGTTTCTAATAGCAGTCCCTTCAACATTTGAGTTTTATATAAAACACACTTATCTGTGGTAACAAACTAAAACCAAAATTTTAAAGAAAATCGACTTACTATAAAATTTTTATCAAAACTTGAGAGCATGACCTTTTCTCTATCTGAACTTTAATATGTCTGTTTAATTTAAAATATGTAGTGATCGACAAAATTCTTTTAATTCTTATTTATTAAAATATTTATTTACCACCTTTGCTAGAAAAAATAACACTGGCAAACCGAGTTAAAACAAAGATTCAGAAAAAGAAGAAAATGTTAGGAAAATACATTAATCATAGTTTTATCTGAAAAAAGAAAATCTTACAACCATATTTTATTTATTATATAAATTTGATGTGAAGAACATTTCTTAAACCATATGAAGCCATCAGGCCATAACCATCAGGTTTACCAAAGAAATGAACTAAAAATGGCACAATTTTCTAGTGCTGATATACATAGATTTCAATCAAACAATGCTATAAGTTGGAAGTTAGACTTAATTTACGTCATATTATTTAATTAATAGAATTTTAAGATATTTGGATCAATGGATTACTTTTATATGAGTTGAAGTAAACAAAAATGAATAGGCAGACGTGCCAACCTAGCAAAATTAACATTCAGGAGTTTCCCGAACAAGAATTCAGGAGGGGTAAAAAAGGTGTATGTTATGCGACATTTGACACTTCTAAGGAATTTTAAATAAAAAATTTATTAAATATAAGAATACAAGAAATTTTACACACTAATAGAGTACAAATTGTGGAAGAATATTAAATGGAACAAATATTAAATGGAAATAAAATATCTAAACACAGATTCAATCCATTAGTTCATTTTCCCTTTACATTTCACAAACAAAGCAACACAAAACTACATTGAGCAGATACTCTCTATTTAAAAAATAAATACCATTTCCTTTATAAAACATTATTCAAAGAACCTTGACACTGTAATAGAGAGGTACAAAAACTTTTAAAAAATTAATAAATCGAAGAACTCTTTTATTTTAAAAAACCAACTCAAAACTAATGTCAGTATGTATAAAAAATTTAACTAGTTAAAAAAAATGACCGAGGGCAAATAAAATTATTTAAACTGTTAAATTAATTATTAACTGTTAAATAAATTGAAATGTTATGTTCAAAAAATACAGAAAATGAATGAAACTTAAAAAGGTTATTTTATAAACAAATAAAAAAAAAATTTAAATATGACATAAATATGAACCACTAGCTTTGAAATAAAAACATTAAAAACACATTTCACACGGAATTTAAAGAATTAACAGTTGCAGATTTAAATCTTCGCAGCAAAGTCCTGCTAAAGTCCTGTTTGTGACAATTTCCTTTCATTGTTGATTTTAGCATCAACAATTTTTCAAGCATTTGTGCTGACATGGTTGATTAAATTGTGTAAAATTTTTAGTGACAAAACTAAATATTCTCTCACATGCAGCATTACTGTGAGGAAGAGTGAGAATACCTAACATCACTTTAGATAATAAATCAAATCTGTTGTTTCCTCCTGCATCCTTCATTTGACCAATCAAGGCCCAAGCCTTATCTATTCGTTCTGTCAGGATTTCTTGAGGTATTGTCTCAAGTTGCAGGGAACAAAACTGCCTTTGCAAAATATCAACACTAGAAATATTGCCAGTGTTAGGTGAAAGTAACATAGGATAACGTTCCAGAAAATACTTTACAGATGAAAATGAGGCTTGATCAATTGTCTCAAGAGCGCCACTTCAGCATTGATTAAAATTTCATCCTTAAATGGAAGTTTTTTTACCATGTAGTCACAAACATTGATATAGTACAAACATACAGTTTTGAAAAAAATTTTCTTCTTTGGTAAATTTTCCAAAATCTTTCAAGCACTCTCTCCTGTAACAAAATCAGTATCACTCTTTTGATTCTCCAACTTACTGAAATCAAGATTTAAAAGAGAACATGACTTTATTGCACTAGGCTTGACAAATCTTGAAAACAGTTCTTTCAACATATCCATCAAAATTTTCTTCAACAAATGGATTCGGGGTGTGCTTGATTGCAGTGTCACATTTGATACCTCAAATACTGGCAAAACATTAAGAATAAATTGGCACAAGGCCTTATTTAAATCTGAAGAGAGAAAGAGGAAAATCTTTTCTTCTCTACTCAAAAATTCTCTCTACTCTGGCAAAAATTTAAAACACTGTTTTTTAACTTTTAAAATCAATATACAGTACAGAACCCGTTATCCGGAAATCAGAAAACCGGAACGAAATTCGAGAAATTTTCCCGCCATTTTTTTNTTAAATCTGAAGAGAGAAAGAGGAAAATCTTTTCTTCTCTACTCAATATGCTCTGCCTTGCAACACTAAATTTTTCTGATGTAGCAGGAGGAGGGGTAGAATCTTGCTTCCTTTTTCTACAATGTTGGCCATTCACTTCTTTAAAGAATGATGCTAGTGGCTCCCACTGCTGCGCTAATCTATCCAAACACCATCCCAATGACAGCCATCGGGTAGACACATGCTTCAGGATTTTCCTTTGCTCAGCATTAAACAAAGATTGAAATTCCTGAAGCCTGGATTTCCTTTTGGCACTTTTCTCCAAATAGAAAAATATATCTAAAAGATATTCATCTATCTTGTCAGGAATGACAACTGCTCCCTTTTGGGCAGCCAAATTTATCAAATGACAAGCACAACCAATGACTGCCAAATGTCCAACTTCTTTTTTTAAAACACCAGCGACGCCAGTTTTTTCGCCAATCATAACTGGCACCTTATCTGCCCCAAGAGAAAGACAATTTTCAAATGGTACATCATTTGCATTCAATTCTCTTAAAATCAAATTGGCAATATTTATGCCAGTTGAGTCTCCTTCTAAATTTGGCACAGACATTAAAGTGCTCTCAATTATCATACTTTTCTCATTATAATATGTAACAAC
This sequence comes from Parasteatoda tepidariorum, assembly GCF_043381705.1. Taxonomy (NCBI): domain Eukaryota; kingdom Metazoa; phylum Arthropoda; class Arachnida; order Araneae; family Theridiidae; genus Parasteatoda; species Parasteatoda tepidariorum. Next base: position 12,442,409 of record NC_092214.1, on the reverse strand, counting down.
AAGGAGATACAATTTTGCATCAGACTTGTTGCTACCATCAGTTGATACTGAAAATGGACTTTTTTTGATAATTTCTACAACAGATTCTTTTTCCATAGTAGCCATTTTGTTTATAATGGCTGTTGTTTTTGTTCTGCAAACAGCACATTTTTTGGCGATACCATCGTTCGGAAACATCTTGCGGAACAATAGTCCAGCATGGTCAGCACAATTAATGGGCAGATTGTGTTCGTGCTCATTTATGTGCCACAAAATGACATTCTTGCCTCCGTGAACAATTAATATATCACATGCGCAATCGGAACAAAAAGCATATGTGCTTCCTTTACGTGATGCAATTATTGAAGGAAACTCATTAGTATATGATTTGTTAAAATTGGTAACATACTTCCGTTTCGATTTAGACATTTTTAAAAAATATATGAAAACTAAACGAATAACGAAAATCACGTTGTTTGGGTAAACAAACCAGCTTACAAGTTTGTTGCCAACGGTTGAAAAAAAGAATGATCCAATTGTTGCCAACCGTTGAAAAATACGCACTAAAAATTATAAAAACAGCAAGATACAATATCGATTCCAATTATCGAGAGTAAGAATATCCACTCCGGTACTGACGTCACTGCATATCGTCATCGCATTCAACTCCACAGGAAAGGAGAGGAAGATTCCGACAAATCCTAGTGCAAGGGGGCAGGTCAAATAGGAGTGTTAAAGAGGGGGGGGGATGAAGCACCTGCAGCTACGCTTTAGGCAGATGGTAGTTTGTTAAGAGGGGATGGAATTCTTGCGGGGGAAAAAACTTACACACTCGCTGAAAAATCAGGTAATTTTGAAGTTGGCCGTCAATTGAGGTAAAATTCGGGAGCTTTTCGAAACAACTCTGGAGGGCGGGAGAAGAATAAAGAATTCGGGAGACTCCCGCATTATGCGGGAGAGTTGGCACGTCTGAATATGTATCAGCAAAAAAAAAAAAAAAAGTTTTTTTATCAAAATAAGTATATTCCACTACAATTAACTGATTTATATAGTATAAAAGATTTCTCAGAGAGATTACCATACCACATTTTATCAGGGTTCGTGATTTTTTTTAAAAAAAAAAATCAAAAGAATCAGATTTTTCTGATTTAAATCGAATTTTTTGATTTAAATCAGATTTTTTTGATTTTTATTCAAATACACTGAAAGAACTTTAATTTATGATTAAAAAAAATTATAAATGTTTAATCAAAATTAACTTAATATTAAAACTATATTGTAACAATATTTTAGAAGCTCTAACTAAAATAATTTTTCCTTATAATACATGGCTTTGAATGCATAGCAACCATTTTGAAACAAATGCATGATTAAAATTTAAAGACTAGATGAAATAGAGAATTTAATGAATACTTCAGTGATCTGTTTGGGTTTTTCTGAGAGGTACCTATTTTGTGAAAATTAAAAATTATATTAAAAAATCAACACAAATATAGTAAAAATATGGATTTATCATTTCTTACAAGACACAAAAATAAAATTTTAAGAAAAAGTATTTTGTGTAATTATTCTATCCTTTTTCCTAAAGTTGAATTTGTAAAGGTACCGTCAAACGGTAGTAAATTTGGCTTGGATAGATCCCTGTACTATCACTATTAAATCAAAGTTTCAATTAGTAAACCATAATTTTAATTTAAAATTGTGATTTCTTCTCTTTTTTCTTGATTTTTAAAATGACAAAATAAATGTAACAGATTGCGTTTAAAAATGTAGACATTCATCAAAAAATAAATAAATATTTAATCTACATATTTTTAAATTAAAATATTCATTTTTAATTCTATATCAAAATAGATAAGTTAAGCTAAAAGAATAAAAATAGAAAATCTATGTACTCATTGGAATTTTTTTCACAAAATTTCTATATATAAAATCAGATAATGTCAAAGATAATGTAACAATATTATGAGAAAAAAATACCAGTAAATTACCTTATTGCTTCAAATAGACTTTGAAAGGGAAGAATGAAACTATATTAGGAAAAAAACAACTGAATTCATCAGCCTTTTTTTTCCACTTTTTCTATTTTTGGCATATTAGGGTAATTTCTTTTTAATATAACCTCAAGCTTCAGAAATATACATCTTCCACCAACAAAATATGATGCAGATTTTAATTCACGCTTTTTCTTTCAAAACGTAGAATTTTAATTAACATTATTTGTATTATTTTTTGAAAAAAATTTATGTTTATTAATTACTATCTACAGCTATGCAAGTCTATATTAAGACAGCATTCAATGTTTACTTCAATCTGTACTTTCACTCTCAAGAATCAAAAGATTTTTAAAAATGTAATTTTAAATGTGTTGGAATTTAACACACACCAAGAAAGAAAGTAATTTCGTTAACTAAAATAATTAATGCAGCAATTTATTAAAATTAAATTTTAATACTAAAAAAGAAAATAATAAAAGTATCAAAAATTTAAAACACTGTTTTTTAACTTTTAAAATCAATATATATAGATAAAAAAGANAATGGTCCATATCGTTCCGGATAATCGGTTCCCTACTGTATATAGATAAAAAAAAATAGTTGATTCAAATCAATGATTTTTTAAAAAAAAAATCCTTTGATTTAAATCAAGCTGATTTAAATAAACAAACCCTGCATTTTATAGAATGAAAATCTAACAATTAATTTAAAAGAATGATCTGCTTTTTTTCTGACTTTTTTTTTTGTTAACTGTAAATTTAATTTAGAAAAACTTGGCTGAAACTGTCATCAGAACTATTTAAATTTAGAAGTGGTAATAGTTCTACACCAAACAGAAGTAGTATACATTGTAGATAGCAAATTTAAACACTGTTATAAATAATGTATTATGCACATAGCAAAAAAGAAAAGCATATACAAAATGAAAAAGAGGAATAGCTAAAACACTATATAATTATTGATCTTGTATATACCTAAGATAAGCCTTCCTAGGGATGGAGGAGGTGAAATATCAAGTATCAATAAGTACATATGAACAAAAAAAAACTTACTTTGTTGAAGGTTGGGGACTAATTTAAAGACAATATCCTGCATAGTCCGATCATAGCTGTAAAAAGTAAGGATAAAATTATAATTAATGTTCAGAACAACATTTTTTAATGAGTTAATAACCTAAAATAATATTTCTTCAAAAAAATAATACAGGGTACGTAGCCAAATTTTTCAGCAAAAATATAAGCACCTTTTCAGTGCTTTTTAAGCACTAGAAAATTACTTTTAAGCACTATATACATAACAAAATGCAAAATAATTTTAAATGACTACATGATCATGACAAAATAACTAGTTCTCTGACAAAGAAATTATATTGATTATATAAGCCATTATAAAAAGATCAAGAGAATTTTCGGTTCAATATCAGAGGGTGGAAAATGAAGCCTGAAATTGAGAATATCTTGCAAAATGCAGCAGAATTGCACATGAGAGTGCAAGAAACACACTGAACCCAGTTCAGTAGATGCATATGTGGATTCCTATGTATTTCATCATTCATAGTGTATATGTGTGTATGTATTAATATACACAGTGAAACTTCCAGGAAAGACCACCTCCATTTACGACGACTTTTGGGCGGAACGAAATTTTTACCATAGACTTTGTGTTAAAGAAAATCGTTAGGAAAGACCATCAAGACCTCTAACAGCGACCGGGCAAACCCTTACACCAAAAGCGGAAAAAATCAAATAAGGAAACACGGAAAAAAATATTAAGAAAACAAATAAGTACCGTAATTTTGCGGAGAAACGCCACCCTGGTATATACGCCGCTCCCTCAAAAATCGACTGACAGAAAAAAGCTTTTCACCGGACATGCCGCACCATCGTACACGCCGCGCCGAATTTTTAACAATTAAAGAATTTTGAACTTAAAGCAGGTATTGATTAAAGGCTTAACACATGCTCTAAATATGCATATGTATATAATTTAAATAGTTAAATAAAAATAAATAAAAGGATATTAAATATTAAAAAAAAATAGAAACAATCCTAGTATATAAAATAGATTTTAATAATTTTCTAAGTAAAATTAAGCATTTTCTAATTTTAAAGTGAAGTAACCATTAAAATATAAATAAAATAATTAATATATCATAAACCATTAAAATAAGTATGAAATTTTTTAAAAATAAAACGATTTTACTTTTAAATTAACAATCCAAAATCCTGTTTTAGAAATAAACGATAAATCCAAACAAATTTTGTTCAAAGAAAAACTTAAGAATAATTTATTTAGATATCACGTATCACTATATATTCATATCACTGCACTTAAAAATTCCTCAAAATCAGAACTCGCTGTATCAGAGCAAATTAGGTTTACTATTTAATTGTTTATTTCGGGTTAATCTCCGTCACTTTGGGTTTCGTTTGTCCCGGGATGATTTCCGTTCTTTTGAAGCCAGTTATCACAGTTTCTTTTTCTCTTTTAATTGCTGACAGCTTAAACGCAGCGGTATAATTTTTCCTCTTAATGGGAGGCATTTAAAATGGATAACTTAAATACAAGTTATGTTAAAACAAAACGAAAATAGTATAAACGAAACAAATATATTAAGAAAAGAAAAAAATTAATAAAACAAAACCGCATCAGAACTGAAGATAAAACAATAAAAAAACTTAATAATAATAAGCTGAGGAAGATGATCGAAATCAGACAGAAATATGAGCAATGAAAAAAAAAAACAATAAAAAGCTCTCTCCCAAGCATTTAAAACAAGTTTCTATTTTTAGCAATTCCTCCCCTATTTTCGCTTCTCAAATCAGGTTTCTTTTTTCAACTGCCTCCGCCTAGGACGGTCTTTCTTTTATCCTTGTCTAAAATTCTCACACACTTTGTTTTTTTTCCTCTGCACTGACCCTCTGTGGAAAGATTGAAATTCTTTTTGAACATTCTAATTGTAAGATTACTGAAGGTCATTCCAAGCTCATCCGCATGCTTTATTTACCAAACATTCACATGTTTTTAACAACCAGCTGAGGAAAAAAGGGGAGTGGAGAGAGGCATCCATGACAAGTGGAAGAGTCATATTTCCTGGAAAGAATGAAGAGTCATATTTCCTGTGGGGGAGCGATTGCTTTACAGTTATGTTATCACTGGTCCCGTCCTGATTTTTTTCATTCATTCTTTTCTGATTTATGCTTCTCCATTCCACGCCCATTTCATACACTCAACAGCTGTCCATATGGCAGAAGGGAAAGAGAGACTTTGTTCTCTTGTGGATAGTGGTCTCCAGAAAATGATTCCAAGAAAGGATTAGGGAGGGGAAAATTCCAGGTGCGCTAACCATTCCTTGGAGTGACATTAAGCATTAAAAAATAAATAAAAAGTACAGTAACAGGTGGAAAAAATGAAGATAAAAATTCCAGTGCGGTTTCTAAAAAGCAAAATTTTTTGAAGAAAAAAAAGTAATACTATATAAGCCGCCCCATTAGATACGCCTTCCTACTAAATTTTCAAGTTTTAAATCAATAACGCCGCGGCCTATCTCCGCGAAATTACGGTAAATTAAAATGCATTCATAATATTTGTGTGAAGCTCCTATTTAGTGAGCTCATTTTATAAGATTATCTATAACCTCAAGTTGCAGTCAGAGTGTTCTCAAAACGATGCTATCAATAATTTAATTTTAGAGTTGAAAGTTAAATTAGAAAAAAAGAATTATTTAAGAAAAAACTAAGCATCACAAACAAACCTCTTCTATTTTTTTGAAGCTAATTAATTTTTTTGTTGCATAATTAAATGCAAATTTAAACAAAAAACATTATTGCTTATTTATTTAAAATAATTCTATTCCTCATAACTGGTAAATTTGTTTTTACACATAATTACAGTAGGGATAATTTTTATTGACCCTAAATTTTATTCATCGATCCGGTTTTCAAAAAACCAATTCAAGTGGCAATTATACACGTTCAATAACATTTTGAAGGCAATGGAGGTAACCCTTAAGAACAACCAACCTCCATTAACGATCATTTTACTGTGGAACAGAGTAGCTCCCCAGAGGTTTCATTATAATATATATATATATATAATAGATTTCTTTCAATTGNCTTACAGTTCGGTGTTATATATATATAATAGATTTCTTTCAATTGAATATGAATTAGGAAATAAGTAGATGAGATAAATAAACAGCGACAACATAGCAAATTACCTATGTTTAAATTTTTTTTAAAGTAAGAGTATAAAAATCATTTTAAATTTATTCCAGGCCTGCCAACATCAAGAGCTCAAAGAGTCAGAGACTTCTTGTGATCATGGCATAGCAGAGTACTTTGCTAACAAAATAATAATTTAATTTATATTTATAAAACAGATTAAATGACTGACTTAACATTTTCAAAAAGGTTATATGCATATTTTTCTGAAGCACATTTTGATTTGCCTTCCTACTCTTACTCCCTAAAGTTCGTTTTGATCGAGAAGAACTGAATAAGTCTGGATTTTTGTTATGTGGCAGAATATTCTCTCACAGGAATGATTAATACTTTAATTTGGCCAATACACTGCAGTCATTGACCTAACACTATTTAACATTGATCCTCTCAAAAGAAGAAAACTTCTGTTCTGGAATGTCTTCGCACTATGAAGCACAAAACTGAGTTTCTGGAATATTAAGAAATGAGCTTTGTCAGCTTTTGTTAAAACATTTACAAACACAGAAAAACTATCACAGAGTGAGTAGCCAAATCCTTCAACCAAAAATTAGCACCTTTCAAGTAATTTTGAAGCACTAAAAAAATATTTTTAAGCAATTTGTACATTAATAAAATGCAAAATAATTTTCAAAGACTTTACATGATCATGATAAAATAATTAGTTCTTTGTCAGAAACTAATTATTTTATCATGATCATGTAAAGTCTTTGAAAGTTATCATATCATATTATTATATTTAAGCACTTTGTACATTAATAAAATGCAAAATAATTTTCAAAGACTTTACATAATCATGATAAAATAATTAGTTTCTGACAAAGAACTCTTTTCTTGATTATACTAGCCACCATAAAATGATCAAGAGATTTTTCAGTTTGATATCGCAGCCTGAATTTAAATGAGCAAAATGCAGCTGAGTTGCACATGAGAGTGCTATAATCTCACTGAACCCAGCTCAGTAGACGCACATGCCGACTCTCAAGTATTTCATCAAACATGAAAAATTATTAGCGCTTTCATACGCTATGGATCAATGGTACACCGAAATCTATTGTTGTTGAATGAATTGTGAAACTGTTAGATACAACAAAGTAAAAAGCACGCTTTTGCATAATATGTGGCAAAAATTGACATTGTAAAAAAAAAAAAAAAAAAATGGACAAGGAAAAAAAAAAACTCATTTTCAAAAAGGAAAAATTAAGAACTTCTTAAAAATACCCAATGAAAACTGCACCTTTAAAGGCTTTTAAAAAATGAAAATTGAAAATAAACACCTTTAAGTACTTTTTAAAAACGCTATGCACCATGTATCAATTAAAAAACTTGGCACACGAAAAAAAAAAGAGTTTTATCTTCCAGAATCATCTGTATATCTTCCAGAATTATCTGTATAGGCTAGCATACTTTTTTAATTGGTTTATCAGGCAATTTAAAATATTAAAAATGAAGCTTTTAAAAAGTGATTAACTCAATACACTTAAACTACTAAATTGCTGATAGGTTTTGAGGGCTGTAGGCAAACTGTGCACAGGATCTGTATGTCGCGGAATGCCTCTAGATGGCGTTCTCATAATGTAAACAAAAAATTAGTTTGTTCGAAGAATCCATTGAAGGCAGTTGTAAACCTAATGAACTGAAATAAAAAAAATTTTATTGTTTAATCGATCGCTCATCTTTGAAATTTCACAGTGGTGCCGCAACCCGGGATACCGATTGAAAAGGTGAGCGAAAAATGTTGATTTACTTGTTAGTAAAAATATTGAATTTGAAATTGATATAAAATGGAAAAATATACTGCTGCTAGAAGTATGAATAGAACTGCTGTCACTAAGCTCATAAATAAAATTGAAACTATGTTAGTTAGTACAGACTCAAAGGTTGAGGACATTATTGATTGTTTTAACTTATTATCTGAAAAAGAAAAAGACTTAAATGAACTGAATAAGAAAATTTTTGATTTAAAGAAAACCGAAGATTTAGAAAAGGAATTAACAACCGTCGAAAATTATAAAGAGAACATATTATTGTGTAAGAATAAATTAAATAGAGCCAAAACAAAACTAACCTCTACGCAATTGCTATCAAATAACGCCTCATCCATAAACAATAATAACGAAACGAAATCCAATAACATCAAATTGCCACACTTAAAATTGAAGAATTTGATGGTGATATAATTAAATGGCCTGAATTTTGGGTGAGATTTAGGATTTCCATTCATGAAAATAATGCATTGTCTAAAGTAGAAAAACTTTGCTATTTAAAATCGCATTTGACCAAAGATAGCGAAAAAGCGATCGCTGGTTTATTGACTACAGATGAAAATTATGACTCAGCAATTAAAATATTAGAAGAAAAGTTTGAGCGTAACGATTTGATTATAGACATACGATGTTGCATGATGATGCAGTCTACGATGTTGCATATGGCATCATGTCGTAATTCGAGAGATGTGAATTCGCTGAGGAATATTTATGATGTTTGCGATTTACAAATTAATTCTTTAAAAAGCCTTGGTATTGAACCTGATTGTTATGGAACACTTTTGTTTCTGATTTTGATCAAGGCACTTCCGAATGATGATCAAGGCACTTCCGAATGATATTATTTTATTATTTACTCAAATTCACAGTTCGGATAAGAGTAAAATCAGCGATTTATTAAAATTTTTGAAAACAGTAGTTTAATCACGTGAGCGTGCATATCCTTTGGCGGAAATGCAATGTGAAAATAATAAAATAAAATTTTTTGTTAAACCGCAAGAACATAGGTGGAATAAATTTAATCGTTCCTTTGATTATAAAGATAAAAGATAAAGTACTGGGATTTTGAATGCTACAAATGAGAAATTTTGTATTTTTTGTGATAAATTAGGAAATCATGTATCTGATAATTGCAAGTGCTATGATTTAAATCAAAGGAAAAATTTGTTAAAACAAAAAAGTAGATTTTTTTCTTGTTATCAAAAATATCATTTACAGCGAAATTGTCATGCAAATGGAGAATGTTCTAATTGCCATAGTAAAGAACATAGAATGGGTTTATGTGATATAATTGATTCTACAGAAAACAATAATTCCCAAATGAGTGTTATTGATACAAATACAGTTGTTACCACGGTTTTTCCTGTTCTTAAAAAAGAAACAAACGATAAAACTATTCTTATGTCAACATTTAAAGCTGTTGTTGTTACCCCTGATGAAAAACTTACAGTTCGGTGTTTATTAGATTCAGGCAGTGAAAGAACATTTATCCATAGACAAGTTTGCGACAAATTAAATTTACCCATAGTTGGAAAAGATACTATTAATTTAAATACATTTGGCAGCACTGATTCAATTAACTATGTTAGATCTAAATTTCGATTTAAATTGTGTAATGCTGATGATACAAAAAAAATTGTTATGATAGATGCTTTAGAATCACCCGAAATCTGTGGTGCATTCATTGAAGCTCCTAGTAAAGAGTTCATTAAGCAAATTGATTCCTTAAACATTAAACTTTCAGACTGTGATGATCATCCACAAAAAATAGATATTTTAATTGGATCAGACTACTTTTGAAAAATAGTGACTAGAAAAACGAAACGCTTTAGTTCTTCTTTGATGTTAATTGAAACTCAAATGGGATGGGCTGTTCAGGGCCCGGTTTCCCAAACCCCCATAATAAATGAATCTACATCAGTTAATGTTTTCAATACCATTAATTCTAAGGACATAGAAAATGATAATTTAACATCAAATTATATAAAATCCTTTTGGGAACTGGAATCGATCAGCAATAGAGATGAAATTTCCAATAAAAATATTCCGAATAATGAAGCCTATCAAAATTTAAAGTCAAATTTAAACTTTAAAGATAACAGGTATGAAGTTAAACTTCCTTGGAAACACGATAGTGTTAATTTGAATGACAATTATTTTAATGCCAAAAAAAGATTATGTTCCTTGATTGGTAGATGCATTAAAGATCCCCATTTGTACACAGATTATAATGAAGTTATAGAAGAATATTTAAGATTAGGAATTTTGAAATTGTCGCCGATAAAACTGAGAAACCTGTCTTCTACTTGCCCCATCATCCTGTGATTCAAAAGGATAAAGACAACTAAGAATTGTTTTTGACGCTTCGTCACATCCTCCAAAATCCCCATCATTAAATGATTTGTTGCATTCTGGACCAAACTTAAACCCTGACTTATTAAATCTTCTTCTTAAGTTTAGACTCAACTACAGAGCATTCAACGCTGACATCGAAAAGGCATTTTAGATGATTTCACTTAATGAGAATGATCGAGGTGTTGTGCAATTTTTATGGGTAGACAAGTTACCAGAAAATTTATCTGAAATTCAACCAAGAATTCTTCGCATGAAGCGTGTCTTGTTTGGTGTTACATCCAGTCCTTTCCTTTTAGCGGGTGTGATAAAGTTGCACGTAGAAAAATATATCCATAATACCCTGAAACATGTAGCATATTGAATGATGCCATGTACGTAGACGATCTATTATCAGGGTCTTTGATTGAAGAGGAAGCATTTAAGATATCCAAAGAAGTCAAACTAATTATGGATGAAGCAGGCATGAAACTCAGGAAATGGAAGAGCAACTCTCCAAAACTAGAAAAATTGTGGGAAAATTTTGAAATTGAATTTAATCCAAGGGAAATTCAGAATCGTGATGAAACAACTACAATAAAGGTTCTGGGATTAATTTGGCATCGATACCAGGACATCTTTAAATTTGATGTAACTAATCTCATCCAATTTATAAAGAACTCTGATAAAACAAAAAGAACACTTATTAGATCTGCTGGAAGAGTTTTTGATCCTATTAGATTTTTATCACCTTTCACAATGAGATTGAAAACACTTTTCCAAGAAGCCGGCCAGGTGGCCGAGCGGTTAGCGTGCCTGACTGCTAAGCCATAGGCTGCGGGTTCGAATCCCGCTCTGGGCATGGATGTTTCTCTCTTTCTCTTTGTGCTGTCATCTGTTATGTGTGTGTACAATATGTGAATGTGGCCCACCCTATAAACGGGTTTGTGGCAGTGTGGCGTGGGCAATGTTGCTCGCCTCCGTGACTTTGGTTCACAGGTGCCCACTGGGTAACGTGAAATGAGCAACAATTCTGGCATAGTATAGGCAAAAGATTCAAATTCAGTGCCTGCCATTGAAAAAAAAACTTTTCCAAGAACTTTTGGAAAACGGAATACACTGAGATGAGGAACTACCAGTCGATATAGCTCGCCAATGGCACATTTGGTGGGAAGAATTACCTTTAGTCAACAGTCTCGAAATCCCAAGATATTATTTTGATTTAATCTTGATTGAAGACATGAAATCCATCCAAATTCATTGTTTCACTGACAGTAGTGAAATTGCCTATGGAGCCGTAATCTATTTACGGTTTACAGACACTAATAATGACATCAGTGTAAAGTTTATCTAAAGGTAGATTAGCACCTCTGAAGAAATTGACAATTCCCAGATTCGAATTAACTGCTGCTTTGATAGGTGCTAGATTGATATCTCATATCAAACCCATTTTTCAAAATCTGCGTGTCAATATCAGCTATCATTGCTGGACTGATTCAAGCATTGCACTCTCTTGGATTAAGGATTCGTCTTCAAGGGAGAAGCCTTATGTGGCCAACAGTGCGAGAAATTCAATCTTTGACTGACCCAGGAATTTGGCATCATTGTCCTGGTCAAACAAATCCAGCCAACATCATTACCAGAAGAAAAAAGTTATCAGAACTGATCACCAGTGATTTGTGGTGGTCTGGCCCTGAGTGGTTGCTAAAAGAAGAAAATTGGCCTCAAGCTCCACATATCGTTTCAGATAGTGATAACAGTACTCTGGATTTAGAAACCCGTAAACCTTACGTTTCTCTCTTAACTTCTGTTGAGGAAAATCTGATAAACAATGAGATGAGGAAACATCTCAATGTGTTTCAAACTGCTACAGGTGATGAAAATTTGCAGAACTCTAACCAATTAATTGATTTTAATAAATTTAACGAGTTAAGCAAAGTCCATTGTATAACAGCATGGGTGCACAGATTTGTCCATAATTCCAATCCTTCGTCTAAAAAATGTTATGGACCTTTGACAGCTTCTGAATTAAAGACTGCTGAAAGATATTGGGTAAAAAATACTCAAATGAACTATTTTCATAAAGAAATTTCAGATTTGTCTCATCAAAGAGCTATAGACAAAACATCGAACATTTACTCATTGTATCCAGAACTCGATGAAGATGGTCTCTTGCGATTAAAAGGCAGGATACAATTTGCAGACTGCAGAACTGGTGATTCTCAATGCCCATGAACAGGTCTTGCACTCGGGAGTAGACTCAACACTAACTCAAGTGCGGGAAAAATTTTGGATCATAAAAGGGAGACAAAGNTACTACCGTCCAAGTGTCGTTATGCAGAACTGGTGATTCTCAATGCCATTGAACAGGTCTTGCACCCGGGAGTAGATTCAACACTAACTCAAGTGCGGGAAAAATTTTGGATTATAAAAGGGAGACAAAGAATCAAATCTCTACTTGGTAGATGTATCATTTGCAAGAGACATATTGCTCATCCTGGAGAAAAAGATGTGGCCCCACTTCCTCCAGATCGCATTCTGGAATCACCACCGTTTGCTATAACAGGTTGTGACTATGCAGGTCCCTTTTTCTCCAACGAAAACAAGAATAAACATTATTTGCTCTTGTTCACTTGCGCCGTCACACGCGCTGTACATTTAGAACTAGTACATTTCCTAAACACTCAATCATTCTTACTAGCCTTTTGGCGATTTATATCTCGCCGAGGATTATGTTCAACAATATATTCTGACAATGGAAAATCATTCAAACGAGCAGATATTGAACTTCAAAAATTGTGGAAATGTATTTCTGATCCTTCTGTTAAAAACTTATTTTCTGCTTACAACATTCACTGGAAATTTATTGTTGAGCATGGAGCATAGTGGGGAGGATTCTGGGAGAGGATAAAAACTATCAAAATTACGCTCAGAAAAATTATTGGTCGATCATCGCTCCTTCTCGTCGAACTCGAAACAGTGTTTGTCGAGATTGAAGCCATGATAAATTACAGACCCATCACTTATTTATATAGTGACCCCTCAAAACCATCTCCACTCACTCCAGCTCATTTTTTAATAGGTAAACTCTTGCTATCCCTCCCTCCTACCAGAATTTCTAAGGTTGAGCTTTTGGGATCGAGAGAATCAATTGTGAAAAAATTTAAACATCAACAGAATCTGTTGAATCATTTTTGGAAATGCTGGCGAAAAGGCTACTTGTTAAATTTAAGATCAGCTAACACGAGCCAAAAGGTCTTGAATGTAAAAGTGTTTAAACCCAATGACATAGTGTTAATTCATGAGGAACTTTATTCCAGAAATATGTGGTCATTGGGCAGAATAACCGAAATTTTTCATGGAAGGGATGGCAAGGTCCGTTCTTGCTCAATAAAAACTCGAACTGGAATTATTAGAAGGCCTATTCAGCTTTTATATAATATGGAAATTAATAACTAAAAAAAATAAAAAAAAATTGTGAAACTTTAACATATTCGTAATGCTCTCTAATGTTACATTTTTTTTATTAATGATTTTTTTTATATTTAGTAGATTTCATTCCAGAGAAGCTGAAATGTCAAGTCTGGTAAACTGTTTACCATTTCGTAAACTTAAATTACTTAAATTTGGTGGGGAGCGTCGCGGAATGCCTCTAGATGGCGTTCTCATAATGTAAACAAAAAATTTGTTTGAATAATCCATTGAAGGCAGTTGTAAGCCTAATGAACTGAAATAAATTTTTTTGTTATTGTTTAATCGATTGCTCATCTTTGAAATTTCACACTGTATACAAACTGTGCACACTTATTAGAAAGAAGCATGAGAAAATATTTTGGAGACCTGAGGTTGGACACAAAAGTCTGAGATGGCCGGTCTGTGATTCTCTTAAATTAAAAAGTTAAAAATTTGATATTTCAAGAATTAGTAGATAAAGATTAAAAAAAAAAGCATTATAAATTCAAAACTGATAGACAGGTTTGATAGTTTGATTTGGTATTGAAATGTTTTAATTATGATTAAGACATGAGTTTTTGCATTCGATTTTAACAAGAAGTAAAAGAGTAAAAAGAGAATACTGATATAAAAGTGAATAAAACTGATAAAAAGTACCTTCATAAGTTAAATTACTTAAACAATATTAAAATAAACTGGATTCTGCAACTTTTCACAGCAGACAAAATATTGACATGCCCTTTAACATATAGTAAGCCAAGCATGGTTTGAAGAAGCATCAACATTGATTACTCAAAAAAATCAATTTACAAGAAATGAAATAATCAAACCAATACTAAAATACAAAAATTCAAGATAGAAAAAAACAGTACAATATTAAGATACCTTATATATTGCAAAGGATGACTTTGATGAATAACAATTTCACAAGTAGGACAGGTATTGTTATCTTCAAGGTGTTTAACTAAACAACTTTTGCAAACTAAAAAATGAAAATTAAGTTAGTCAAACATTCTGGGAGATTGATAATTAATCACTTTGGTCACACTTTCACAAGGAAATATATTTTCTATGTACTTAATTTTTTAGAGGAAATAAAAGAGCAATAAACAAGTATTTGATAATTTCGCATTTTCTCAATTTAATAATTCGCAGTCGAAAGTCATAAAATTTTGAAGATTAAATGAACAAATTTGAAAAAAAAATTTTTTTTTTTGGAATAACAAACTGGCTCATGTAAACATGAATAAATATTTCTTAATTATTCCCTGATGTAAACCAATTTCTTATTCAAAACCATTTTGAACGTAAGTGTAAACTAAGTTTGCCAGCAAAGTTTGTCTCCTTAAAAATTAGTGAAGTAGTTACTACAATTTCAAAGTAGTTTGTAGTCACTACATTAAAAAAAATAGTAGTAGTAGTTGCAGTTAACTACTACATGTGTAGCAAAGTAGTTATAGTTGTAGCAAACTGCAAAAATAATACAGTTTTGTTAAATAAATAATTACTTTGTTCAATTATGTAAAAAGAAAATATTTAATTTAAAATTAAAATTAGTGTTACCTATGGGCATATTTTTTAGATTTGAAAAAAATATATTTATGAATGCATAATAAATAAAAGTAATAATAAGATTATTATTTTTGATCATACTAAGTTGAGAGATGTGTAAAAAATAAGTCAGCAAATAAAACCTTAATAAATTCATACTACAAACATAAATTAGTGAATGGCCCCCAATTAATTTTTTATTAAATTCTTTATTTGGTCAATACTTTTTCAAATTAAAAAATAGTTTTCAGATTAAAAAATAGTTTCAATAACTTTGAAATTTAAAAGAAAACGAATTTAAATCAAGCAATTAAAAGATGAATTAAATATTTTTGAAATGGAAAACTTTGAATCATAGGGTCAAGTGGCATAAAGTGGGTATAAAATTATGCTTTATTTAGAGAAGGCTCTAAAACCAAACTATTAAATTTTTTCTACTCAAAATTTTGATGCATTTTATATACATTGGATTTATATAGATTAAATCTGAATCTATTTTGTTTGACTGTTTTCTTACAGTTATGCATTCAAAAGAACATGCTTTGATATACCCATTTTCTCCCAGAGTGTGGAAAAATGGTATGATTCTAAAATTAGTATTATTTCACTATAAAACACATATAAATATCGTTTCAGAAATAAAAAGGTTCTTAAATAAATGTACCCCGATTATAGTTTTAAAAAAAATTTTAAAAAAATATTCTACTATTAAATTGAAGAGTTACTGCTCAATGGCTATTAAAAATTAGGTTTCACTTCGAATGTTATATTTTGCGGAACTCTACACAATTTTACTAAAAAGCAAGAAAACTGTAATAGCTTTTGTTTTATTTGAAATATAAATGAGAGTGTAAAAATTAATATCTATAGTGGTAATTTAAAGTGGTTTTACTACTTAAAGCAGGCGTGTATTTTTATTCAATTAGTCATTTTAAGGAAATTGTTTTCCATGAAAAAACTGCTATCTAAAAGGCAGAAACTGGTATGATAACTCATATACTCATGTTTAAATATGCTCATATAAAAGGCATATGTTACGCTATTATGCTGTTTTGGTAATTTTTTTAATTGTTATCTTGCTATTTCCCCTCTTTCATTCTTCTCTTTAAAAATTAAAATTTAGAAGAAATTTTGTTTTCAGTGTTAAAATTACTATGTAGGGCTATAATCAAAGAAGTAAATTATTTTTTAGCTATTTCATTATAAAATATAGAGCATACAATATTTACTAAAGCTAACAGTAACATGGAAGTAAAAAATATACCTCTATCATACAACACTTAGCTAAGCCTAATCATATACCCACTTTACCCCACCTTAGAAAATAATAAATAGAATTTTAAAATTTATTTTTAAATTTCGATGTAAACAAGTTCCTTAGATAACCTTCTACCAATTTGTACTAAAATTAATAGTTTTTAATCATATTAAATGTTCATCTACAGGTTAAAATAACACACTGTATAAGTTGATCATAAATAGATAGTTTTTGAAAACATACATTTCTCATCATTTTCTAAAACTGCAATAAAAATGCTTGCCATAATTCCAGTAAATGTCTCTGAAAATATTAAACAAATTATCTCAATTTAAAAGAAAATAGATTATTTTTAACATTATACCCAATTTACCCCATCTGACCTTTTATGATTTCTTACAATTACAGGGTAAATATTAAATAAACGAAGGGCCTTGCCTATCATAATATAAATCAAGATTACTGAAAATTTCAATAACAAATCAACTAAAATAAAACTGCAATAAAAAACCTAAAAAACTTTTTACAATTAGTAAGCAGTCCCTTAATAAAATGGCATTTAATTTTTCTCATTATTAAACAAAATGAATGAAAGAGAGACAAAAATTTATCTGTGAACTTCTGTGGAAAGTTGACTGCTCTGAATCAGCATGAAAATGTCTAATTAATGAGCAGATCTACAAGTCAAATTCAAGATTTGTGATACTTATCTAAATGTAGATCATTGCATGAACAACATTTAGATAAGAATAGATCTTTTGGTAGCAAAAGTAATAGCACTTCAGCAGTCAATTATCAAGAAAAAGAGAGCTATTATCTTTGCTATTAAGGGAAATATTTGTTAATGCTTATTTAGTAGATCCTTGTGATTAACAAAAAATTCAAGAAATTTTCGATTCAATTTCAGAGAACTGGAATTCAATTTCAGAGAAGCTTAAAATTTGGAGTCTCATGCATAATTTAGTGAGATGCACATGGGAGTACGGTGTAGAAGCCGCAGATATGGGACCTTGTACTGTATTTGGAAAAAGCAAATTCTTTTAATTATTTGTATTAATTATCTCTTAAAGATTTATTAATTAGAACACTTAATTAAAGTAACTCATCAAGATTTAAACCCTTGATACCTGTAAAAAAAGGAATCAAATATTTAGTCACATAAATTGTGATATTTCATATACTTACAAGTATGTAAACACTCGATCACAGTTGTTGCATCAATCAAGTATCCCTTGCATATCTTACAAGTAATGTGTGGATTAAGAGTTTTTAGGCGTATCCGCCTTTCCATCTGAAAGAAAGTTTAAACATAAAAACCATAATTGGCAAAACACTTATCTGTTAAAATAGGGGTGCACAACCTGCGGCCCACCAACCCTCGAAGTGCGACACGCCACAATTTGAACAAAATAAAAAAATTTTGGAAAAAAACAAAATAATCGAATATTTGAAATTTACGCATTTAAGTTTTTGATGCTCCCAATCTCAATCAATGTAGTTTTTGATAGCTTTTTTTTCGATGGTTAACTCTACGGATTTAAGCATATATAGTTTTGAAAATCCCAATATATTTAATACCTTATTATTACGATACACGAATTTTAGTTATCACTTTTGGCCCTCTTCCGTGTGCTGATTTCATTGTAAATCAAATTACTTTTGGTAGTTATTGCTACCCATTTTCACGTAGTTTCTTAAATCACAATTTTTGAAAGTTATGAAACGTTTGATTAGCGCAAATTTTATGGAAAATCTAAATGGTTTTTGATCCTCTTTTCAACAATTATTGCTACGCATTTCCGCATGGTTTTTAAAATTTCAATATTTTAGCAAGAAATTATTATGAATCTCAAGTAAAGAATCGCCCATTTAGATAATTACTCTGGTGTGATTTATTTGTACCGATTTTATCTCAAATCAAATTATTTTTCAATCGCTATTTTGGAAATTATTGCTACACATTTCTACAAGTTTTTGAAAGTCTAGATATTTTTTATACACTATTGCGCCACTTTAATTTTGAATCCAGCATTTAAATACATGACGCGTTTTATTTACGTCAATTTAATTGTAAATATAAAGAGATTTTGATAATTTATTTGGTAGTTATTACCCCGTGATTTAAAAAAAATTCTGATATTTTTAATGCTATAATTTGACAGCAAGCGAGATTTGAATCACGCATTAAAATAATTACTTTTTAGGTGCTCTATTTTGTACTGACTTTAACAACAATTTAAGAGGTTTTTCGAATGTGTTTTTTTTCTTTCCAGTTATTGCTGTATTTTTACTTGTGATTTAGAATATGTTTTAATGCAATATTTTAACACAGTATTACAAAACTTGAAATAAAATTTTTTTTCAAAGTAAAAAGTAATTACATATCTTAGTAAAATCGACACCTTCTTGAAGAAGATTAAAATCAAAAGAAAAGAAAAATAAAAACAAAATGTGTACATTTATATTAATCACGGTCCCTTTTGCAAAAAATAATTCAAAACACGTGCATATTTCTTTATTCCCATGAACAGGTGCAAGTGTAACAGCACACACCCAAGCTATTCCTTTTGTTGTCACATGATTTAAAAGTCACACATCGTAATTTGTATTTACGCGATCTTGAATTTGTGCATCGCATTTGTATTAACATTAACAAAATTTTAAAATCATCCATCACGATTTACATTCATGAGATTTAAAATCACATATCGTGATTCATATTCATGCATTTTAAAAATCATGAGTTGTGAGTAGGACTGGGCGATATTAGAAATTCTATATTGTGATGCATCGTCAGTTTTGCATCGCGATATAGTATTTTTGCATTTCATTTACTTGTAAGGCAGAGAAAGTCAGATTTCTATCAAAACTCCATACTCAGATTGATTTAAATCAATTTATAAATTTGAAGATACATATGTTTTGCTTAAGAAAGATATTAAATAAATTGACTACAATGTACAAATCTTACTTAAAATATTTATTGAAAAAATGTGTGTAGATACAGAATCAAATATTTGTACCTCTTTATCGTTTATAAGGTATAAGCAGTCTTAATTTAAGTTAGATACTTTACTAAGCTTTTAACTAGCAATCAAAGAAAGTTTAAAGCGATAGGTTTATGAATTATTTGGAAATCGATTAGTTTATGCGAATGAAATTTTCGAAGAAAAATAAGTTTAAAGCCATAAAACATAATTTTACTAAAAGAGCCATATAAAAATAACTTTGATAATTACATATTTATTAAGTTCGATTGTAATGTTCAAATTCTAAATGAAAAAGTAAACGCAAGTTTTGTTACATTTTCTAAAAATGATGACGCAAATTACGAAAGATTTCTTAATTTAAAAATAAATAAAATTGAAATTTATCAATATATTTATCTAACAGTATAGAAAGAAAATTTAAAAAATAAATAAGTTCGTTAAAAAGTATTTGTATGTTTAAAACAAAGTGCAAAATAAATTTTAGGAAAAAACACTTTTAAAACATTATTTTTCATTATTATTATTTCACATAAATAATTAAATTAAATTGAATAATGACCAAATTATGAACGAAAAACAAAGTAAGGTTTAATTTCTTAAAAATAAAAACAAAAGAATTGTGATATTCGATAATATATTTAGCTAATTAACTAATATTAAAAGAAAATTTAAAAAAAAAATTATTATACTCTCTAATAAGACGAAGTGAAGTGCTAAATGATTAAAAAAAAAATAAATAAAATTCGCAAACCTTTCAAATTTTTTTGAATAAACAAAGTTGATTGACTTATGCCCAAATCCAAATGACAAAAAATTAATTTTGTTTCAACTTTATTTCTAAAAATAAAAACAACTCAAGATTTATAAATTTAAAATCAGTAATAAAAACCCATTAAATTTTTAGAAGTTTTATCCTAAAAGTTATTAATAAATTAAAAGCAAGTAAAACAATAACAAATTTAATTACTTTGTAATTTAAATCTTTATGGGCACCTTAAATTAGATTTCCAAAAATTTTCACATTTAAAAATAAAATGAAAAGTTTCGTTCAAAAAAAATAATTTACCAAATTAATGAAGAAACTCGTCTTTATATAATTCTTTTCAATAATAGATTGCGCTCAGAACAAGGTAACGGTGTCGATCAGGAAGTTAGTCCCACTGAAAATAATCTACAAGAAAAGGATATCAAGTCGCGGCGAAAAAAAAACAAACTAAGAGGTGCGAAAACGAACATGCGAGACCACGATATATGTACTCAAAACTCTGGTTCTGATTCACCGCTCATCAAGGCCATTTCAACATAACGAAGCGAACATCGTCTTCCGCAGCGCGAGTCTACATCGGAACGTAAGAGAAGATCCTTGCGTGTCTTATATCGGTAGTGTTGGAGTGGTTTGTTACTCCTCTGAATACATTAAATTAACAGAATTAAGTTTCGACCGTGTGTTGGCAACAGATATTTTCTTTTCAGATAACGTAAGTGACGTCATTCATGCATATAATTATGGAATCTGTATATAAGGCATGCATTGTTGTAACCATGTGTTCTTGTCTTGTCTCTTCACTATGTCACGTCACTGTGTTGCTGTTTCCGGTGATGTACCAAATTTTTGTTAACCTGTATTTATATTTAATATCTTCAGTTGTATGCTGTATCGAGATGGTACTGTATGAAATAAAGAAATGTTTAAATCTTCAACTTTCTTTATGTGAGATAACACTTTCACTCACTGCTGTGCTACTCCGCTAACACATCAACAGGTACATCGTTTAGCGCTCGTTGTCTTTACTCGACGGCTCAAGTCAGATTTCTGATGCATCGCCTAGAACGAAAGTCGCTGAATCGGCTGGCCGATATATGCGTTAAATCTATATGTCACGATACATCGAATTATAGCCCAGTCCTAGTTGTGAGTCTTCTTCTCGCAATTTAAAAACCACACATCTCGATTCATATTCACGAGATTTATAAACCATATATCGCGATTCATATTCATGCATTTTAAAAATCATGAGTTGTGAGTCTACTTGCAATTTAAAAACCACACATTTTGATTCACATTCACGCGATTTGAAAACCACGCATCGCGCTTTTTATTTACGCAATTTAAAAATCACACATAGCAATTCTTATTCAAGCAATTAAAAAATAACACATCGCTATTTGTATTGCGATTTAAAAATCCGGAAAGGAAGAACACCATCTAGAACAAATTCCAAAACTGATTAAGTTATTTGCCTTAAGTTTAATACTACCCACAACAACAGCTTCTGTTGAAAGACTGTTTTCCAGAATGAATTTGGCCAGTTCAAAATTACAGAGCAGTCTTAAAACAAAGTTATTAAATTTTCATTCATAGGCTCGAAAAACTATCACGTGATCAAGTAGATAAAATTATCACAATATTTAAAAATTTTGCAAATTGCTGGATAACCATTAAGAAATTTTTAAAACTGTTTTCTACCTACTCAGACCATTTTATATCATTTGTGATTATATGCTGGGAAATGATTTGTATATCATTTTATTTTAACAGTAAAAAAAAATGTAATCAAGATAAGTTTCATAAAGTAATGTAAATTTTATTAATTGTTCAGGGGTCTGACCAGGCTGAATTTACTGCCGTTTAGCGGTACCTTCACAAATTCAACTTTAGGAAAAACGGTAGTTTCACAAAATACTTTTCTTTAAATTTTATTTTTGTGTCCCTAAGAAACGATAAACTCATATTTTTGTGTTGATTTTTTAATATAATTTTTCCCAAATTATGTCTAAATTTTTACAAAATATGTACCTCTTAAAAAAACCTAGACAGACCCCTGTTGTTAATATTCATGTGTATTAATTGTAAATAGTAAGTGTCATATAAAAAAAATATTTGTCAGAAAAAGTTGTAAACAAATATCATAACAGTTTTTTATTATTAAGGAAAATAGTTCCTTCAAAATTAATGTTTTCTTTCTTTCATTTTCTTCCCCTCTCAGCACCTACCTCTTATAATTAATTTAAAATAAATGTTTCAAAGTTTAAGTATATTCCGCACTAAATCTTATTTTCCACAGAAGGGATTTTGCTTTAATTTTAATAACTTGCATTTATATTAATAACTAGAATATTTATTTATTTTTTTATATTTAATTCTATGAAGAAATTTTTTAATGTAATGTATTTTAAAATGTATGTTTAAATGGACTTTTGTATTATGTAATATGAAGAAGAAAAAAAACATGAATTTTCCCAGAGTTTTTAATTATTTCAATTTATCGAAAAAATTTTTTTTATAAATTTATTCTGGTTTTCGGATTCTGTTTTTCTCCTCTTAAGTAATTTAAGCAGTTTTTAATTTTAAACATTTAAAAGTACTTAATTTTATACAAAGACTAACTAAAGGTTAACTGACAAAAAGAATTTAGTGTCTAGAACAATGATGCTTATATAACTATTACTACCTACAATTGCTGTCAATATATCAGTCTAAATACTTGCGGCCCTTCATTAGTCAATCTGCTGTGCATGTGACCCTTTACTTAAAAAGGTTGTGCACTCCTATGTTAAAACATTTGTCAAATTATAGAATTTACACTAACGTTTAAAATTTTTACACATTATAATTTTTTTTTGATGATGATAATTTTTTTTCAATAATTTAAATTTCTCTTTCTTTGGTAAATTAAATATCTGACATACAGAAAATGATTGGATAACTAAACCTTTCTAGCAAAACTCTTAAAAATTATACATAAAATCTTTAATTTTAGATAATAATCCAATGAATACAATAAGTAGAAAAAGTTATTTTTGTGTTCAATAAAAAAAATTTCTTAGTCAATATAAACATTATCGGCTTCTTTTTTTAAAAATAAATTAATTAATGCTTAAAGAGATTGGTAAGAATATTCGAATAATCTTAAATTTAACTTGGAAAAACATGATTTTTGCCCCCAGGGACGACAAATAAGATTAAATATAACATTAATATATAACATAAAACATATACCTTTTTGCAGTAATGTAAGTTTAAAAATTTATTCTATGACCACTAGATTTATGATTGTTTAGAGCAATGATTCCCAAAGTGGTCTATATCGACCCCCAGAGATCGACACCAACCAGCAAGGGGTTCATGTCAAGTGGAAAAAAAAATTGGGGGTCCATGAAATGAAAATGGGGGTCAACGATAGTGGATCTCATATAAGCAGGTCGTTACTTTTAATTTTGGCATTTCAGGAATGGAATAATCAACATACACTGATAGTACCCATTTACTTACATTACAATGACCTTATCATTATATTATATATCTATCTACATAATTTATAAAAGTAGCTATGAAGTAAAAGTTTTATTAAAATTTAAGTTATTAGGATTATTTTTTGATATACAAAACTGAATTATTATAAAAAAAGCAGTTGCCCGCAGCTCCGCCCGCGTACGTTTTTATATCTCCGCATGTAAGGTTTTATTTCGTAACAAAAAATTATTTTTTCATGGTAAATTGTGGCCTAGCAAGTGTGTTAACTCTTTAGCTAGCTAGACCTCCAATTTTATCTGCGCACAAGATCACGCAGATTTGTTGCTTAGTTTTTACATGAAAACGCAATCAACAGACCGACAATACACTACTATGGTTTTGTATAGAAACTTATTTCTACAATTATAATATTAGTAACGGAGTACGGGTTTTATAGTGCACTATTTTATGCCATTTACATATTAATTAAATTAGTTTGAATTTAATTAATAAATGTATAAAATTAACATGTGATTTTTTTCTTAAGTTTTTCACAGTACACTTCAGAACAGTTACAAATTTAACTCTTTCACAGTGAGTAGCACAATACCAGCTAACAAAAATACATTTGAAGTTGAGGAATTTTCAAAAGATCAATATCACGCAAAACCGAAAACATGGCAAGAGGTCAACGAGACAAAAAAGTTCAGGAACCACTGGTTTAGAGTATAAGTGATGAGTAGATTTTGAAAAAAAGTTTAAATGAAATCGAGTATTCCAATCATGAAGCTAAAAGAAAGATTGCATATCATTGTAGCTGTATTTAAACGCTACAAGTAAATCTGAAATCAATAGAAAAAAGAACTTAAAAACTACTCAGAGAGAATTCCATTCATATGTTGTAAATATCAACGACATCTAAATATGCTAAATTTCACATTGTTTACATCGGGTTTTATTTTTGTTAAGGTTTCGTGGTAACTTCACATGAAACGGAATCTATATTCAGTCACTATTTGATATTCAACCTCTTTGCCAAATATTCGGTTTACCGAATATTCAGTCGAATAATTTACAAAGTATTTTTAAGAATAGAATTTGTCGACGATGTTTGTTTTTGGAATTTTAATAGATTTAATATAGAATAATCTATAATTTAACATTTTACTATACATTATTAGAAATAATTTTTACACATATTTGTTAAGTTCTAAAATTTGCACATAGCTAGCATATTTATATTCTGGAAGTCCAATAGGAAAGCGAAATTTAAAAAATTTAAACTAGAGTACTTTATACTGAACCACAAGTTTTATGCTGCCATTTTTTAAAAAAATTATATTCAGACAAGTGAATTCTGTCATTTTTTTCAGCACTTTGCGCTTTAAAAATTGAGAACTTATTTTTTTAAAATTTTTGGTGTTGTTCTCTTTACTTTATAGTGTCACTTTTTCCTATATGATAAGACAGATAGCCGGTTACATAAAAAAACTGTGATTTTCAATGTTAAAGTTATATTTTAAGAACTACGAAGAAAAAATTTCGTTTTTTTTTTTTTCATTTTTAGTTTGACATAGCATTTTTTAAAGAGCATTTCTAATGATTGCTAAAGTTTTTTTTTCCTCATAACTTTTTTCTAAAAATATGGCATGGTGAAAAGCTTAAATTGAGATTTTCAGCATAAAATTTTTTGTTTAAAAATTGAGAAAAATTTTATCAGCACCTTCCCTGCTCGGTGATTACATAATATTTGAATGAGAGACTTCTAACAGATAAATTGGTAATATTTTTTTAATATTAATACACAAATAAAACCTCCTTTTATAATAATGATTCATAGAAAAAACAGCATTAAAAATAACATGCAGGTTCAAGAGCACAATTTTTCACTAACCTGTAAACTACCAAGAACCTGTTTTAACTTTTAAATAAACCACACAAGGGGAATGATCTTGCACACATGAGCGAATACAATTTCTAAACAAAAAAAGGCTGATTGATGAATTTATTGTATTCTTTGAAAAGAAAGTCACAGAAATTATGAATGGTCTTAAATTACGACCACCTAGGATAAGTCATATCACTCTTTGTTCATTCAAAGGGTGATAAAGGTTTTTTAAGCCAGATAATTGAATTCTGAATGCTATATTAGTATAAAAGTATGGACATTTTAATAGATATTAAAATAACATAGGGTCCATGGAATAGCAAACCGGACTTAATGCATTGGTCATTATAATGACAGGAACACCGTATGGAGTGTTGTACTAAAAAGTGGAGACAGTATTTCTTGAAGAAATTTTTTTTTTTTAAATGCACTTAGTTCAGGGGGAAAAAAACTGCTCAGTATATCTTTGTGGCATTTCACTCTAAATTTCTTTAACTTTATACATTCTAACTATTCATAAACTTTGAAAAGACCATTTTTATTTTTCAAAACAAATACTATTTATGCAAAAAATATACTATATACTATGACATTTTTTTATTTGAAATTCAAATTTTCTGCTTTACCCTTTCTTTCCTTAGGATAATACAGTCACTTTTGATAATACAGTCAACCCCGTGTAAAGGAATACTATTAGTTCCAGTCAACTCTATCCAATTAAGCGGGTTATTAGATTAAAAGGGGAATGCAATATTCAATCTTAAATTAAACATTTTTGAGAATTTTTACTTTTTAATGGTACTTAATGCATAGTGTAGTTTTTTGATTAAATAAACTGAACTTTATGATCAATAAACAATTGTAATTAAAACTGTCTTTTTTAACATCATAAAATATGAATGTCATTTAAAGTTCACTGGAGTAAGCTATGATTATTCTATTTAACAGAAAGATACACGGTGCACTAGTGCGTAAGGTTTTAGAAACCTTTTCTTATAAACTAATAGCGCACTAGGAGAGGACTGCAAGTCTTGACCGTAAAACAAATCACTCTGTACCTTTTTTACATTTTAAATGATGTGTGAACGAAGTAAGTGAAAGAAGGGTTAATTACATTGTAACTGGTGAAGCATTTCTTAAAAATAAAAAAAAAATTTCTTCTTCTTCTCATAACCCAGGAGTAATTGTGAGCATAACTCAAAAAACCTGAAAATTTCTTCAGTAAAATCATTTGAAAAATTAATGTCTTTATAAATTTAAATCCTTGATATTTTCAAAACATAAAATTCTAAATAAATCATAAGCAGCATAATTTAAATGAATAAATATGTATAAGTTTATTTTTATCTCTAATCATATTTATTATTCTACCAAAAAATTACTAATAAAAGAGATGCCAAGTATAAATTCTGGTTCTAATATTTTTAAATAAATATACAAGAATTTTTGTACATAAATGTGATCGATGATTTCGTGAAACTTTTGGACCTTGGATTTCCGGAAACTTTCGGATCGAAGTTAACAAAAAATCCGCAAATCCAGATTTTTTCCGGAGAACATCTCTTTGGATAGTCTCTGAGTACTTCCCTTTTATGCAATTAAGTTGGGACTAAAAACAACAAATATCCATTAAATTTTATTCGTATAAGCAGGTGTTTCGTTTATCCGATATGCAAAAAAATGGGGACGTGCAATTAATTTTAAAAAAATATAACACAAATTAAAAAACTTTTTATTACCTTTTAAAAGATATATATATTTCTACATATTTAACTCCTCTGTCATGCTTTTCCATCCAACCCTCAACATTCATTTTGCATTGTCAATAAAACTATAAGGACAAATTTTAGAAAAATCACTGCAATTGGAAATAAAACACTCATTCTTGAATACTGAATATAGAATTATTACTTCATCGCTCAGTGATCCGGTAACCCCCAATGTGTTAAGAATTTTAAATGGAACTTGTATCAATTTTTGGTCACACCAGATCAATGACAGGGTTCCCACTCAATTTCAGAAAAAAAAATTCACTGACTTTTCCAGATATATCAGGTAAATTTCAATAAAAATCCATACCATATTTTATCCATACAACAAAATTTTTCATGAGAAAACTTTGATTATTATATTTGTAATGCTAAGTATTGGATTTTCTATTTAAAATAAATATCATTAAATGAGGATGGAAACATTTCAGTTTGACTTAAATGTGAAATTTTAACAATAAATAATTGCAATAGATGTTAGAATTATTTAAATCGAATCTCAAACTGATAATTGTTACTGACAATTTTAAGACTGGTTATTTTTCAGGTATAATGCAGGAATTCTCCAGGTTTTTGTAAAAAAAAAATTGCAACTTCCCCCGACTATTCCCTGATTTTCAAAGTTAAAATAACATTCCCTGACAATTCCAGGTTTTTCCAGACCAGCGGGAACCCTGCAATGAATATTTATTTATTGGTCAACAAATATTAAATACCATGGGACGACATTTTTTAATGAAAATATTATTACACAAAGAAACACTGGTATTTGAGATAGGTCCATTTTTTTCCCCTTCTTCTACTCAATTGAATTCTTTGATATTTAAAATGGATTAAAAGTAAGTTAAACAGAAAAGGAAAAGTATAAGAATTCCAATTAGTAGACATTTAACTAAAATGGAAAATGCATTAGGAAATGAAATTTAAAAAGCCAAAACTATGGATGAAATGCAAAAAAAGTTATTATGCATACCTGCATTGCATTATTTTCTATTAAAAAAAAAAAAAAAAAAAAAAAAAAAAAAAAAAAAANAAAAAAAAAAAAAAAAAAAAAAAAAAAAAACAATTAGCACTACAGCTTTGTTTCTTGTAGACAAAATTAAACCAAACATAGAAAAGAAATAATTTCATAACCATCATTTAACATTACATTTCTTTGATCAGACTGTTTAAATGTCATGTGTCTTTTTGTTTTGTTTTGTCTACCAATAGAAAATGGAATAGTTAAAAATGAATTTATCATCTGCTCAATATAGCAGATCATTTTAATTTTATTTTAAATCTAGGAGACCTCCATTCCCCACTTTTTGTATTTCAATTCTTAAAATTTTTTAGAATGTTTTAAACTTTTGTTCACATAAAGTTTAATGATTTTTTAGATGATTTATTTTTAATATTCATTTATTTTAAAAAGCTTATATCGATTTAAATTAAGAATATTTTTCAGTTTTATTTCCTTATTTTTTCAATCTTAGATTTTTTTTTTCTCACAAGAACTCTTTTCAATCTAAATTGCAAGCTATTTCATAAATGCTTGTTCTTGGTAATAAATTATTCCTACTGTATAGTTTCTCTCTAATTTACTTTTAATTTGTTAAATTAAAAGTCAAAGAATAATAAAGTCAACATAAGTAAAAATAATTGCAAATATTTTTCCTACAATGATCTCAACAAAATAAGTTTACTTAGAATAATGAAATAGTAGTTAGTCAGTTTTTTAATTTTCATTATAAAATCTACTGACAAGCTATGGAAAAAGCTTGTCAATAGGAAGCTTTAAATTGTAGCTGCCATTTATGCCAGTGATCCTGAAAGCATTACGACAGATTGTGTGACCATGATTGAAGTTGCCATTCCAGTATAGCTAGGGCCTGTCTAAGGTACAGGTAATTTGTTTGTCAAAATAAGATAAACACTCAAATGAAGCAAAGTGACTTAGTGCTGCCATTCGTCAAGTGAGGTTGTTGCTTGTATGTTGTCCATAATCACAAGTGTGAAAGAGTGTAATAAATTCTTTGACACTGACTCAAACTAAAGAACTTTGTAGCTGTAGCCAAATGATCTAAACATGAAAAAAAAAAGAAAAAAAGATGTGCATCCTGACCAGGATAAGTTAGGAAGGTTTATAAAATAATCAACACAAATCCTAAGTCATACTTAAACAGAATTATAGCTATTAATAACTTTAAGTATATAAATCAAATTTGCAGCAAGGAAAATATTTTAGCAAATAATATGAGGGGTTTGTCCAGACATTTTGCAAAAGGTCCGTTTTTGTAAAATTGTGAAAAAATTACTCGTAATTTGTGAATATAAAATAAACGTTAAGTCACATTCTTTCAACTAGGGTCCTGCTTTTGTGAATTTGTGCAAATAGGGACCTGTTATTGCAAAAAACTTTTTCAAGGAGTTTCTAAATTGTAAAGAGAAACAAGATTATGCTCAACACTGTAAAATTATATCTAAAAAAATTAAATTTTAAAAGATAAACAGCAATTGCTGCTACTAAATTAGAGATGCAACATACAAATATTTGGTATTAAGCCTATACTGCTGAACGCAGAATATTCATTTCGAATGAATAAAGGAAGAAGCGTCTGCCGAAGACAAAATTTAATTTGTTTACATCAGTCTCCCCCCCCCCTGGGAAGGGTTTATTCGATTAACAAAACAATAATGAAGATAAACAAATTTGTGAAGGGTCCGATTAAAAGATAAATTATTTTGTGAAGGGTCCGTTTTTATGAAAAGATATTTTGTGAAGTGTCTGTTAACGGACCCAAATTTGTTCCAAACAGACCCTGAATATGAAACCAATATTATAACTAAAATACCTAAATTTTAAACTAAAATTATTAAATAACTATCACACAAAATCCCTGAAGAAAAAAAATTATAGATATTTTTGTTCAAGCCCAAAACCTTCATGAATTTGTAAAGAAAAAAATCAATTTTTTCACTTAGATTTCAAACTAAGAATAAGTTAATTTAAATCGGGAAAAATAAAAAATAAATCATTCTAAATTACTCTTGTGTAGTGTTGCTACAACTGTAACATGTGTTTTAACTATGATTGTAACTGTTACGTGATTGATGCAGTTCATGTTCAGTACTTGCTCTATTCTGGTCTGGGTTGTTGCTGTCTTATTTGATAATGGTTAATAAATATTCTTTTTATGAAACTTTTAAAGCTTTTCATTTCTTAAAAGTATAAAAGAGAAACATGGTGTCAGCATGTATGCTCGCCTAAATGCATTTGAGAGGAACTTAACGTTTGTTTTTCGTTCAGAACTTAATGTACATAGCGAAAGTATGGAAACGTTTAGGCCTCCAGGCGAAATAAAGTTTACTTCAGGTAACCTTTCAGAAATATGGACAAAATGGAAATAGAAGTTTTGTAACTATCTCATAGCGTCAGAAAAAGACAAAAAGTCAGACCAGATAAAAATAGCCATACTTCTCAATGTACTTGGGGATGAAGCAGTGAGTATATTTAATACGTTCAAGCCTGGTCCAGATAAAGATATAAAAAAGTTTGATGACGTTGTTGAGTTATTTGAAGAATACTGCATGCCAAAAAAGAAGGTTGTGTTAGAGAGATT
Source organism: Parasteatoda tepidariorum (assembly GCF_043381705.1). Taxonomy (NCBI): domain Eukaryota; kingdom Metazoa; phylum Arthropoda; class Arachnida; order Araneae; family Theridiidae; genus Parasteatoda; species Parasteatoda tepidariorum. Next base: position 12,411,371 of record NC_092214.1, on the reverse strand, counting down.
CAAATTTTTCTCTTGCATTCAACAAGAAGGACAGCAGGTGGACAGCTATCTTACTGAACTTACTGAGGTGGACAGCTATCTTACTGAAAACGCTAGCTTCCACATGTGGTTTCGGTAGCCAAGAAAACAACTTAATTCGTGACAGACTGGTGCTGGGAATTGGAGAAAAAGCTCTCCTAGAAAGACTACTCCAAGAGACTGATTTAACATTGCAGAAGGCAGCTGACTTTCTTAGAGCTGTGAAGATAAGTAAAGTTCAACTGGAAACTGTTACTGCAGCATCTCAAGTGCATGAAATTAAACGAAATCACCCTAAAGCAGCAGTTGTGCAAAAAAGCCATAAAAGTGATACGTTTAAGTGCTATCGATGTGGTAAACAGCATGGAAAAAAGAGTTGCCCTGCATTTGGCAGGACATGTGCAAAGTGTAAACGAAAAAAATCACTTTGCAGCAGTGTGTAAAGCAACAAAACCTACACAAAAAAGTGTTAACCAAATTGAAAACACCTCTGATAATGCTTCTCTGTTTATAGATAGCGTAACATTTGGAAATAGCGTAACAGATAGCGTAATAGATAGCGTTACATTTGTCATGTCAATGATTCCGTTATATAAAGTAGAAACTTTAGTGTACATAGTTTAGAAAATGTTTAGAAGAGTCAATTAGTAGGTTAGAGGATAAAACTGTATTTTCTCTCTTGGATCTTAAAGATGGTTTGTGGTAAGTGCCGTTAGATGATGCGAGTGCAGATTTGTGTACATTTAATTCCCCATTTTGCCGTTATCAGTTTGTAAGATTGCCGTTTGGTATTATATCGGCACCTGAAGTTTTCCAGGAACAAAATGTACAATCATTTGATGATATTGAGAGAGTAGAGATCTATTTTGATGATATCATAGTGACTTGTAAAAATAATATTGAACATGATGTAGCACTTAAAAGTTTTTGAACGGGCAAAGCAATGTACTAATATAAAATTTAACCCTGAGAAATTTCGGTAAAGAGTGAGTGAGGCTAAATATGTGGGACAAATAGTATCAAAGGAAGGAATAAAAGCTGATCTGCAGCATATAAAAGCAATGACTGAAATGGAAATTCCAACTGACAAAGATGGTGTGAGGCAATTTTTGGGTATGATAAGCTACCTCTCAAAATTTATTCCTAATGTATTAACAATTACTTCTCCTCTCAGAACTCCTTTAAGGGATAAAATTGATTTTAATTGGCAACCTGAACACAATATTGCTTTTAGTTCTAAACCTAGTGTAATACAATGTGATAGTTCAAAAGATGGGATTGGGTCATGTCTTATTCAAGAGGGTCACCCAGTGTCTTTTGCTTCTAGAAGTCTCACTGAGACTGAGCAGAATTATGCTCAGATAGAGAAGGAGATGTTGGCGATTATTTTTACTGTACAAAAGTATCATAATTTTGAGTATGGTAAAAAGTTTGTAGTTCAAAGAGATCCTAAACCTTTAACAAGTATTGTTAAAAAGCCAATGTATGCTATATCTTCAACTTCATGACTACAAATGATGCTTCTTAAGTTGATAAAATATAAATTTGAAATTGTGTATGTAAAAAGGAGTGAGATGTACTTAGCTGACACTCTCTCTCGAGCCTATGTAAAAGATAAGGTAAATGATGACCCTAATATGCTTAAAGTTGTACATACTATCTAACAACTCCCAATAAGTAAGAGAATTGAACAATTTATAAATGGTATAAAGTCTGATCCAGCGTTAAAGTTTGTTTATGATTATTGTGAAAAGGGTTGGCCAAAAGAGGCACAAAGTGTTCCTCATGAAGTAAAACATTACTTCAAAATTAGAAATGAATTGTATTTGGAATGTGGGTTGTCAAATAAAGACTCAAAAATAGTTATTCCATTTTCTCTTAGAAATGAAATGTTATCATTAATATACGAGGGACATTATGGTATTGAGAAAAGCAAAAATCGAGCTAGGGAAGTGATGTACTGGCTGGGTATGTCAATAGACATAGAGTTGTTTGTTTTAAAATGAGAAATTTGTCAAAAATTTCAAAAGTCTAACGTTAAAGAGCCTTTAATATCTCATTCATTACCTACTAAGCCTTTTGAAAAAATAGAGATAGATACATTGGACTTTCAAAATGTAAGTTATTTAGTTGTAGTATGTAATTACTCTAAATGGAATGAGGTGATTAGGCTAGGTAGTAAAACAATTGCTGATATTAGTAAAAAACTAAAATCTTGTTTCTCACGATATGGAATTCCATCAATTGTAGTAAGTGATAACAGTCCCTTCAATAGTTAGGAATTTAAGAACTTCGCAATAGAATGGGATTTGGAGTGTATTTTTGCAAGTCCACGATATCCTAAAAGTAATGGCATGGTTGAGAGTGCCGTTGGTATTGTAAAACCCATTTTGAAAAAAGCATTTGAAGATCAAAAAGAATGGGTAGTTGCAATTATGGAATATAGGAACACTCCTATTCAGGGCTTAATTTATCTCCTGCTCAGTTACTATATGGATGTAGACAAAGAACTAAAATTCCAATTCACAGTAAGTTGTTAAATGTTGAAGTTTTTAAAAACATTGAGAAACAGCTAAATCAAAAACAGAATCAGCAGAAATGTTATTATGACAGGGGTGCGCATGAGCTCAAACCACTGAAAGTCGGCAATGTAGTGACAGCTTATAATTTCAATAAACATGTTTGGGAACCTGCTATAGAGAAACATAGAAATCCTAGATCTTAGAATATTATAATCAATTTAGGTAAAACGTTGGTAAGGAACTGCATGCATTTAAGACCTACTATGATTGAATTTAGGTCTGCAGCAGTTCCAGACTTTGAATTCCCTGATAATTCTGTATCTAGTTCTGGTGGAACAAATGCTTTGGTAGCCTCAGAAGAATAACACAAACAATCAGTATCGAACAAGATCTGGAAGAAGGATCATTAGACCTCATTATTTAAATGATTTTATATGTAACTTGTATTTTTGTGTTTAATTTATGTGTGAATATTTTAAAATGTATATAATTAATTTAAATATCTACAAGGAGGGGTGTAACATATGTGTTTTAACTGGGACGTAATTGATGTAGCTCATGTCCAGTACTTGCTCTGTTATGCTGTCTTATTTGATAATGGCTAATAAATATTCTTTTAATGAAACTTTTAAAGCTTTTCATTTCTTAAAAGTATAAAAGAGAAGCAACTACTCTCTTTCCTTTTCATGGGTATCAGCCTGTCTATTTCTGCCCTAACTGTTTGAGATAGCCTCTCTGTGAATAAAATAAGCAGTATTGGTCTGTCAGTTTTTGGGAAAGGAGATGGAACCTGAGAAGAGGGGCAAGACAGAGATGAGGAATCTAAGAACTAGAGAAAGCTCAGATGAATCTTATTGAAAAGAAGATGCTTTGATACAAATTCTGAAGAAAATATACATCAACCCTGAAACTATTGCTGCAGCAGGACTGAACAAGCAAAATATATATCCAAATAATAATAACCTGATATCTAGGAATGATTTCTCAGTTCCTGATGATTTCAAGCCAAGTCAACCACATGTGTAAGATAAGACTCTAGCAGTGCATTCCTTTTCTTTAAGTGAACACACTAAATTTGCTTGTCATGTATTTAGTTTTGTGTAACTTGTTACTGCCTTATTTTACTATGCCACATGGTCATTTTAATGAGTAAATCTTGATAATTAAGTTAATCATTATTAAAATTGCATAAGTAAATTTTCTCCCTTGTGAGCATTATTTCTGAACATAAATTTTTATGAACACATATTGCTGTATTTGTATATGCTGGTGATAATTTGGGATAGGCCATAGTTGTTAAATGTATTAGTACTAAACTTGTCAATTATCCTACTATACTTTACCCAAATTGTCACCACACTTGGCAGAGCAATTAGGCACACAAACTACTGATATGATGAATATTCAAATGCAATATGAGTATTAATCCCTTTTGCCAAACATCCGCTCCAATATTTTTCGGAAAAGTATTTTTCAATGAAGTTTTTTCGTATTTTAACAATACATTATTAGAAATAGTTTTTGCACATACTATTTGTTAAGTTCAAAATATCATGTGCTTGCACAAGATTTGCTAATTTATGTTCCGGAAGACAAATGGAAAAAATGAATTTTTTAGAATTGAAACTAGATTACTTTATACTGAACCATGAGTTTTCATGAACTACTGCTTTTTTAAACTATATTCTGACATTTTTTTACAAATTTTGTTTCAAGAATTAAAAAAGATTGATTTGTTGTTGTTGTTTTCATTATAGCATGGTATTTAACAGAACTTTTCTGATAGACTTTAAGTTTTGTTTTAAGAACAATTGGGTTTTTTTTTCTGTTTCTCTTTTTGCTAACTAACCATTTTTATTTATGTTTTTATTATGACAACATTTATTAAGAGTGTTTTCAACAAACTTTATTCATCTATTGTCATTTGTTCTAAAAATATAGACTTAAATTTAAAAAATAAATTAAAATTTAATTTATTATATTTTAAAATTTCAACTCTTTTTCAACTTAAGTTTTTTTTTTTTTTTTTAAATCAGTGTTTTATTCTATTTATTTCAATCTTATCAAAGAGTCAGCATTTTATTTATCTTAAATAATTCTTATGGATAACAATTTCTGTTAACAGTTTCTGTTAATGGTAACAAAAGGACAAAAATATGGTAACAGATGAAATAAATGTGATAACATAAGGACATGTATCTATAAACTGGTTTAGATCTTAACTTTTAGAATCTTTAAAGTGAAACAAATTAATTTTAAATTAGTATTCAAATTCAAGACACAGATTAATACTACTAAAAAAAAAATTCCTCCATGGAATGTGATCAGAGAAATGAAAACTGGATGTTCACAAACTGAAAAGTTTGTGAAAATCATTTCGATAAATAATATTTAGATGTTCATGAAAAAAATTTAGCATGCTTGAAATGTGAGCATTAGGTCACAGAAAATCAAAAATCTGAATTTTGGATTGGATATTCATTTATAAGTGATGAAATAGATAATGGAAAGATTTCACCTTCCTTGACATGTTAATTGTATTTCCTCAATTAAAAAACATCCATTTTTAGTGATGAGGGCTGCAAGTCAAAATACAGTGCAACCTCAAAAATCCGGACTGCTGGGGGGTTTGAAAGGTCCGGATTTTAGATACCTTACTTAAATTGATAGAATTATCGAACTTTCGAAGTTGCCAGGCCGATTTCGCGATTAAACACGCGTGTGTAGACCTTCGACGTCAATTTTAACGTAAATATACTCTTTAAATAATAAATAAAAGACATTAAAAATCAAACTTTCATCATTTTCCCCGCAATCGATCGTTTAGATAACATAATATTAGCAATTAAAACTAAAAATATAGGCTTAAAACGCGAGCTGAATTTCAACTCATCGCTGAAACAGATGCTTCTAGACTAGACTGCATGAGCTTTCATTCACTCCACACCCCTACCTGTTCATCTACTGCTTCATTGTTGGAGAAGAGTTGCGGTTTTGCACTCTTGCATTAAAGTTTTTTCTGACGAACTGGACCTATGATTCCGGATTTTAGAGATTTCCGGATTTCAGAAGTCCGGATTTTCGAGGTTGTACTATATATCTTTACTAATTTGAAGAAACATGTTAGAACAATATGGTGTAATCACAACTTTCTTGCCACAAGCCATGAGAAAGGTGCTGTTGATAGCAAGAGTGGAATTATGTGTAGTGTGAGAAATAATCTTGGCTGGAAGGTGTGGGTCACAACTGCACAAAAATTTGCAAAAATCGCAGTAGAAAATACCCAAAATATCAAAGTGGTATTTATTTCAAAAGAGATAAATAAATTCAAAGATCTTACAGAAACATGGAATCAGGGTTTTTCATAAACATAATCAAAATAGATTAATAAAGAATAAGAAAGAAAGAAAGTTAAGGTATTTCATATTTATTTTAAATATATTGATTCTACAATTTTTAAATCAAAACTAACTATAAATACTTAGCTTAAAGAGTAATTCCTAAAACTACTAAGAAAATTGTTAAATAAACAGTACTAGACCTGTTGTTAATTGGCCTGCAAAAGGCTTACTTTATAACTAAAAACTAAAGCTATAACTTATGAATGCTTAATAATAAATAAATAAAACAGAGAACATTATATTCCTCTGACCCCAATATTATGATTTTATATTTATGCAAGGAAAGAATTAATTCGAGACTTTTATTAATACATAGCATAAAAAGATGGTACTACATTAAAATTAAAAACTTTTTTATTTTAATTCATAACTTAATTATTATTTTCATATAAGAGTTTTTGTAGTAAAATTGTTCTCTTTTGAATTAAAAATTAAATCTAAAAAGTACTAGATAATATATAAAAAAAAAACAAGCCCAATAAAGCTAGCCTGGGTTGGATTTTTTAAAAAAAAAAATCAGGGTTTTTTTAAACCCTGCAGGGCGATTCCACAGTATTTGTAGCCTGATGTGTCAAAAAAAATTTCTTTATTTGATACTACAATGTGTTGTATATCAAATTAAAGATAATTAAACATAGCTAATGAATATAAAATTCTTTTTAACTAAAATTTGATATTTTTTTAAAGAATTCAAGAATTATGTTAAAAAACGAGTTTGAAAGTTGCGGACATGACAAACAAAAAGTTAGTTTTTTAGGTTACTAAACCATTCAAAATTTTTAATTTAACATGAAGTTTTTAAACCCATATTAGATTCAAACAATTTAGGAGCTAAAAAAACTTCATTTTTGCCTTTGATAGATTATTAAAGGTGTTTATTGGTTTAAAATGCAGTTTTTTTATAAAAAAATTTTAAATTATTTTTAAACAGAATTTATTTACAAGTTTATAATCCTAAAATTTTATTTTCCTCTGTTTATTTACTATGCTTAATCTATATCAGTCAAAAAAAACCTGATGATTTTATTATTTAATATTTTAAAACAAAAAATTAAATTTGTATTAATTGTAAATTATTAGTTAATTTACAATAATAATAATTATTGTAAATTATTAGTACCTAATTGATGTAACAAAATAGTTAACAATGTAAAAAAATATTTAAAATAAAAGTTTAAATAGCATATTATGGCAACACTTAAATATATTTTAATTTGTGTTTGTAGAAGTGGCAACAGTTTTGGATATTTTAAGCACATGTCTATTGTTTACTTAAATATTCTCATTTTATTATGCAAAGTTTACTTTCTCCTAGCTTTAAGAAAAATATTTTAAATTAAAATTGGTTACTTTATTTTAGCATTTGTATAAATTAAAGTTGTTGTGTAAAAATTTTTGCAACTTAAAACAAGGTAAGCATAAGCCATGCCTTTAACTAGTACTGAAAGATCTCATATTAGAAGACAAAAATTGAAAGCTGATCCACAAAAATATGAAGCAATGAAAACTGAAGCAAGCAGAAAAAAGAAGGAATACAGACATTCCAAAATACTTACTGAAGAGCTGAAGATCAACATAAGGGCAAAAAATAAGGAAGCACAAAAAAGATGCAGGAAAAAAAAGAAAGATGCAGAAATAATAACAGATTCACCTGGCTACACAAGCAGACAATCATTGGGTAAAGCTGTTAAAAAATCACTAATTCACTAACAAGATCACCATATAAGAAAATTCATGCATTGACAGATGTTTTAGCCAAAATATCACCTTTGAACAGATATCTGAAATTGATCTAAAAAAAAGATGTTACAAACTTTCTGAAGAAAAAAAGTAAATGAATTTTTCATAAAAGAGATGGTATAAGGCGAATGTGTCCTGGAAAGAAGGACATAATATCCTTAAAAACAGATGTAGGGCGAGAAATACACCAAAAACGTTTTCTTATAATGAGTATCGGAGAAGTACACAAGCCTTTCTTGAGTGAAAATCCTGATTTTAGTATTGGGAAATCAAAATTTCATGAAATGCGACCAAAATTTGTGTTACCATCTGGAAAAAAGGATCAAGAAGTATGCATGTGTGTATACCACGAAAATGTTGACATGATTCTTTAGGGAATAGGAGCTCTCTGTCCAGATCCTCCAAGTAATTCAGAAGCAATCACAAAAGAAACTGTTTGTGGTTTTGATGAAAAACAAAATAGCTGTATTGATAGACTATGTTCATATGTGGTGTTGAAAAATACTTGGATGATAAAATACCATTTGAAAATCTGGATTGCACAGTGAAGTACTATCAGTGGCAACCGAATGAAGTGGGATTCAAAGTTAAAAGGGAAATAGTTACGGATTTAGGATCTGCTAAAGAAGAAATTGGTTCGCAATTGCACCTATTTTCTAGACATACTTACAATGCTTCTAAGCAACATTTTGAATTTAGGTAGGATTTAAAAGAAAATCTTTCTAATGATGAAGTTATCATGCATGTAGATTTTGCAGAAAATTATTCCATAAAGCATGATCGTGAGATCATGAGTGCTCATTGGGCAGCTGATAGTGTTACCCTGTACACTTGTGTTACATATTACAAAGATGAAACAAATTCTTTGGCTCATCAGTCTTATGCTATAGTGTCTGATGATTTATCACATAACAAAAATTCTGTAAAAATTTTCAATGAAGAAATTGTGGCCCATTCAAAAGAAATTAAATGTGGTAGATAAAAAAAAGTGCACTATTGGTCTGATGGGGCTGCAAGTCTATTCAAAAACAGATTCATGTTTTCCAATTTAGTTTGTCACAAAGGTGATGTTAAAATAGAAGCAGATTGGTCGTTTTTTGAAACGACACACGGAAAAGGTGCCGTAGATGGCAGTACTACAAGGTAAAGAAGTTGTTGTTGATGCAAAGTCCTTTTACGAGGTTGCTTCCAGAATTATGGATGGTAAAATCAAACTAATTTTTATAAGCAAAGAACTTGTTGATCGTAAGGCAATGATGCTTACAGACCGTTTCAGTCAATGCAAATCAATAGCAAATACAAGAGGTTTGCATTTCATTCGCCCTATATCATCCAACTCAGTAGAATATTCTATAAATTCTCTTTTTTCAAGTGCACAAACTATGTACCAGGCAACATTATTTCCTGAATCAAAATCAATGATTCCATCATCACTTCAGTTAGCTGCCACATCAAGAACAGAAAATGAATTAGAAGAAGGGCAGTGGATTGCTGTACTGTTTGACGATAACTGGTGGCCTGGCCAAGTTATTTCAATTGATAAACAAACTATGACACTAAAACACCATTTCAAGCCTGTAGCAACTAATAAATTCAAGTATTTGGATAAACCAATGTTTGAAACCATTTCAATTGATACATATTTATCTTCTTTACCAGGTGACCCAGCGCCTGATCCATCTGCACGCTATTTTTTATATGATTCTAAGGTTACATTGCATGTCAAAAATATAATCAATAAATTATAAAGTAAAATTGTATTGCAATTTGTCTGTAATAAATTTATTTATTTAATTGTTAATAAAAATTAAATAAAATATGTAAAATTTTTACTTAATAAATATTTAAGCTGTATATATGAAAAATAATATGCATAAATTTCAAATAACAGTAATTCTAACTAATAAATAGAGATGTAAACTTTTCATCATGTCTGCAACGTCATGTCCGCACCACTTACATAATTTTAAATCATGTAAATTTTCATTAAATCATTTTAAATTCCGAAAAAAATTGTAATTTCCTTTATATCTACATATATTTTAACCTTTTCATGCCAAATATGTTTATTTATCAGTGTTTTCATCATAGAAAAAAAAAGGGGGAGAATTTCTCACCCTTTCTCAAAAACAGGGAGAGATTTCAAAAAGTTAAGTGAGATTTCTAAAAACTAAAAAAACACAAAAACTCTTGAAAAAAAATCATCTCTTTAATTATAATACATTTTTAATGTCTTCTATTTTTTAAAGCATTGAATATTTTTGGTGCATCATCATAGAAGATTTTGCCTTTACCAGGTATTCGTCCATTTTACATAAAAAATTGCATAAAAAATTTGAACGTCTTACATGAAGAAACCTTACCTACGGTAAACACGTGGTTGCAAAGAAATGTGTTCTGAAAGGGGTTCCGTGGTTGTGTTCTGTTGCTTGAAAAGGTTCTGAACAATACTGGTAAATAGGGAAGCTAGATAANATGAAGAAACCTTACCTACGGTAAACACGTGGTTGCAGAGAAATGTGTTCTGAAAGGGGTTCCGTGGTTGTGTTCTGTTGCTTGAAAAGGTAATTTCTCGCGGTAATCATTTTTTAATGCGAGAAAAGAAAAAAATATGTGAGATTCTCGCCCTGTAGTGAAAACACTGTTTATTTTGTAAAATTCAGAGAAGTTGAGGTATATATTGAAGACTAGTGAAAAATAAGGTTTTTCTGCGTCATGTCCGCAACACTTCAATTTTTTTTATTAAAATAGTTTTATTTAAAATTTATCCAAAAATGTTCTTTATTTAAGAAAGAACAATATATAAAGCTTTTGTAAAAAAAAATTCACTCTTCTATCTTAAATATGTGTCAAAATATGAAGTATCGAACTTTGAAAACGTCATGTCTACAACGTACACAATACTGTGGAAACACCCTGCATGGAATAATATCCATTCTTTTCCTGACACAAACAACACTCACTTATTGAAACTGGAAAGAAATTGTGTTATTGAACATAATGAGCATTCTTCTGAGCGGAAGAGATTTCACTTTAAAGGGAATAGACAAATCATTCAAAATAATGTTAAAGGTTAAGGTATAGAAGAGTCATATATACCAAACCATGAAAATATGCCAAAGGATGTATAAACAGTTGGGTAATATCTGTTAGTAGAAATGAAACATAAAAAATAGAAAAACAGATTTATTCATATAGCCCCTTACAATCGGTTAATTTTCAAGAAAACAAGCATAAAAGTGTCTATTTTGCCAAATACACACATTTGATTAGTGCTAGTATCTAGTTTAAAATAAACTAACTACTTACAATTACCTTAAAAATATCCTGGTACTGCTATATGGTGTGTAAAATGAGAAAAAAAATTTTTCTGGGCAAAAAAATCTTATTAGTTTTATTCTTATTGGCGCATTACTACTTAACACTCCAGCCCGTCAATATCACGGGAGTGAGAAATAGTGAGCGAAAACTCACTCACGGGAGCGAGAAGGAAGGGGATAGAAGATGAATATATAGAAATATGCTGTTTGAGAAAGCCTGATAATGAAGGAAGAATACTTATGTTTTCAGAAAAAGAGGATCAACGCTGGATTAACTTCGATCAAAATACGGACTAATTACAGAATTCTGAAATTGCTACATATGGCTGTGTTACAAGACTTCGCTGCAGTTTTAAATTTTATAATGCCTTAGTACCAGGGTTTGTTGATTTAAATCAGCTTGATTTAAATCAACTAATTTTTTTAAAATATATATATTGATTTTAAAAGTTAAAAAACAGTGTTTTAAATTTTTGATACTTCTATTACTTTGTTTTCTTAGTTTTAAAATTTATTTTAAATAAATTGCTGCATTCATTAATTTTAGTTAATGAAATTACTTTCGTTCTTGGCGTTTGTTAAATTCCAACACATTTGAAATTACATTTTTAAAAATGTTTTGATTCTTGAGATTGAAAGTACAGATTAAAGTAAACATTTAATGCTGTCTTAATATAGACTTGCATAGCTGTAGAAAGTAATTAATAAAACATGAATTTTTTCAAAAAATAATGCAAATCATGTTAATTAAAATTCCACCTTTTGAAAGAAAAAGCGTGGAATTAAAATCTACATTATATTTTATTGGTAGAAAATGTATATTTCTGAAGCTTGAGGTTATATTAAAAAGAAATTACCCTAATATGCCAAAAATAGAAGAGGAAAAAAAAAAAGGCTGATGAATTCAGATATTTTTCTCCTGATATAGTGTCAATCTTTTCTTCAAAGTCTATTTGAAGCAGTAGGGTTATAATATGTTTAAAGTATCTTTGACATTATCTGATTTTCTATAAAGAAATTTTGTGAAGAAAAATTACAATGAGTACATAGAATTAAAAAATTTTTTTTTAGCTTAACTTATCTATTTTGATATAGAATTATAAATAATTATTTTAACATAAACATATATAGATATAATATTTATTTATTTTTTGATGAATGCCTACATTTATAAACACAATCTGTTACATTTATTTTGTCATTTTAAAAATCAAGGAAAAACGAGAAGAAATCACAATTTTAAATTAAAATTATGGTTTACTAATTGAAACTTTGTTTTAATAGTCATAGTACAGGGGTCTATCCAAGCCAAATTTACTAGCGTTTAGCAGTACCTTCACAAATTAAACTTTGTATGTAACGGTAGCACAACTTAGTAACACAAATTCAACTCAAAAACGGTAGAATAATTTGACAAAAAACTTTTTTCCTAAAATGCTATTTTTGTGTCTCGCAAGAAACGATAAATCCATATTTTTACCATGTTTGTGTTGATTTTTTAATATGATTTCTAATTTTAACAAATTATGTCTAAATTTTCAAAAAATAGGTACCTCTCACAAAAACCTAGACAGACCCCTGAAGTATTCTTTAAATTTTCTATTTCATCTAGTCTTTAAATTTCAATTATGCATTTATTTCAGAATAGTTGCTATGCATTCAAAGCTATGTATTATAATGAAAAATTATTTTAGCAAGTTAGAGCTTCTAAAATATTGTCATAATATAGTTTTAATATTAATTTAATTTTGATTAAACATTTACAAAGTTTTTTTAATCATAAATGAAAGTTCTTACAGTGTATTTGAATAAAAATCAAAAAAACGACTTCTTTGATTTTTTTTAAAAAAAAATCACGAACCCTGCTTAGTACCTGAAAAAAAGATTGTAAATTGTAGGTTTAAATTTCAGAATGCTTTTTTAGCTGAATAAATTATTGTAAATTGAATTTTTTGTCCTTCCATTATCGTCCCTTCATTACCATTAACAAGTACCTCATTTTTATGGTTAATATACTCTGTTTTCAGAAATACTTTTCAAATTATAATAATTAAATCCTTCTTTACATATTCTTATTCTTTTTGTTGTCGCTTGGCTAAATTTTTATGAAAAATATGATAATGTAATAATCATGTTGAAAAAAATTTTACCGTAAGCATTTTTTAAATTTCAATTTTAAAAAAGTTATAATCTAAAAATTCCTAGGTATGATTCTTTAAGTAATTACTTATTTAAGGAGTATAAAAGTCTAAATAATAATCATTGAAAAAATGTGTAACAGTTTTGGTTACAGTCAAAAATACATTGAAATTTTTTTGGCTGGGATTCACCACATCTCAGTCATAATTCAAAAAATATTTTTTGGGATAACACATAATTTATAAACATTTTGGATATTAAAAAATTAGATTATTTGACTTACGTCCAATGTTTAACAGTAAAAAATATGATAACTATAAATATTATATATTAAATAGTAATAATAATAAAGGTTAATTTGAGAGTCGGAACAAAATATCTCTCTAAAACTGGAATATGTATTACAAATTCTGCAACAACTGAGGCTTTAATGCAATTTAATGAATGAGAAAGTGGACTCTAAGATGAACTTAAGGATACGTTAAGAACGTGGTTTTAAAACTCAGTTATTTGCAAGCAGAAACGTACCTAAATAATATTTAATGTAAAACACGTAAAGTTTTATCAATAAACTTAGAGTATAATGAAAAGTTTAACTGAACTATACCTCTGAAAGAAAAAAAATAACGTTACTTCAATTGCATAAGCTAAAATTATTTAAAGAAAAATAAAAAAATTATAAAATACCTCATGGAACAAACCCCTGAGACCTAATATGATCACACTTTGCTACTTCTGAGAAATTTTTGATCGCATAATTTTAAATAAAAACAGGAAAATATCCTGAATAGTCCCATTTTCAAAAACCATTTACTATTGACCAAACATTACAATCTGGAATGATATGAGATATCATTTTTCAGCTCTTATTAACTGCTTAAAATTGACTTGTAGCTTACATAAGGACTCGATCACGAAGGGACTATTACCACTGCCTGCTTTCTTTCTTGAGTTGTTGTTGTTGTTGCTGTTAATTTACGTCACACTAGAGCTGCACAGTGGGCTATTGGCGACGGTCTGGGAAACATCCCGAAGGATGATCCGAAGACATGCCATCACAATTTTGATCCTCTGCGGAAGGGATGGCACCCCCGCTTCGGTAGCCCGACGACCTGCGCGCGAAGTCGAGCACTTTACGGTAGCACAGTTTAACGAGGACCAATACCGCACACCCTCGGTCCCTACGCAGACTGATCCAAGTGGTCACCCACCCGCACACTGACCGTAGCCAGTGATGCTTGACTTCGGTGATCTGCTGGGAACCGTGTCTTAGCGATCAGTCCACTGCGGGACTTCTTTCTTGAGAACTTTAGTGGCTGGGTTTTCACAGTTTAATTTGTGCGAAGGATGCAGTCACTCGAAAAAATACTTGTCACACGAAAAATGGGACCAATTCCATTTTTTTGGAAGATATTCTCTTAAAACCCAGTTACTCAATTAGTTGCGAGCGGCAACTGGGTTAATTTTTTGCTCAACCTACCATTTTTTTAAGATGTGGCGTAACTACCACTACAAACTAACTACCACTCGTGTAAAGCTAAGAGTGGTGGCGCTAGTGGTGAAATTGCTCTTTCAAGACTTCCGGGTTACTGTTTCCGATATATTTTTACGCCGCAGATTGAAAAAACGCGCCATCATATTATTGCATAATATCTTTTGCAGTATTTCACATGTACCGAGTTCTTTCTTTCAGCCTTTAAACTTCAGCATTATTATATTAATATTATAATCATTAGAATATTTTCTAATTTGGCTAACTTAAAAAGATATCTTTAAAGATATTTTTGGCGACATTTTATTCTAATGTAGCCAAATAAGGGATGAAATACAAAACATGGCAAACCTTAAGAATTATTCACAATGAGATATTAACTTTCCAAAATTTTTTTGGCCTTACGACCTCTGAGAATCAATACATTTCTGAAAGCTCTTATGAATGGTACAATTCCCAAATAGCAATATAAGGTTTTTTCAACACAACAAAAATCCTTTCATGCAAACCTAAAAAGGGTTTTTTACACGGTTTACGTGTAAACCTTCTAACCTTAAAATGAGGTCTGCGACAATCTGCTCTATTCTACGCACATTACCCTAATCCAAAACCTTGGAAAACATCCTTCAACATAACAACCTTAAAACGAGGTTGTTTCAGGGTTTTCAAGCGGGGAAAAAAAACCTTGAGTAAAGCTACTTCTAAGATGAAAATCATCTTAAATCTGCATAATTATAAGGTTTCCGTTTGCAGCGTTTTCGTATGCTCAGCTATAATTTACCCTGTCATAAGATTTTCATTGA